>NW_026542729.1:0-288045 GCF_028750875.1 Macrosteles quadrilineatus
GTACAAGTGTGTACAAGCTTGTACAAGTGTGTACAAGCTTGTACAAGTGTGTACAAGGGTGTACAGGTTTGTACAATTTTGTACAAGTGTTTACAAGGGTGTACAAGTATGTACAAGAATGTACAAGTTTGTACAAGTGTGTACAAGTTTGTAAAAGGTTGTACATGTGTGTACAAGGGTGTACAAGTGTGTACAAGGGTGCACAAGTGTGTACAAGGGTGTACAATCGTGTACAAGCTTGTACAAGTGTGTACAAGGGTGTACAGGTTTGTACAAGGTTGTACAAGTGTGTACAAGGGTGTACAAATGTATACAAGGATGTAAAAGTTTGTACAAGTGTGTACAAGTTTGTACAAGGTTGTACAAGTAAGTACAAGTTTGTACAAGAATGTACAAGTGTGTACAAGGTTGTACAAGTGTGTACAAGGTTGTACAAGTGTGTACAAGCTTGTACAAGTGTGTACAAGGTTGTACAAGTGTGTACAAGGTTGTTCAAGTGTGTACATGTTTGTACAAGTGTGTTTAAGTTTGTACAAGGTTGTACAAATGTGTACAAGGGTGTACAAAAGTGTTCAAGGGTGCACAAGTTTGTACAAGGGTGTACAAGTGTGTACAAGCTTGTACAAGTGTGTACAAGCTTGTACAAGTGTGTACAAGCTTGTACAAGTGTGTACAAGGGTGTACAGGTTTGTACAAGGTTGTACAAGTGTGTACAAGGGTGTACAAGTATGTACAAGAATGTAAAATTTTGTACAAGTGTGTACAAGGGTGTACAAGTGTGTACAAGGTTGCACAAGTGTGTACAAGAGTGTACAATCGTGTACAAGCTTGTACAAGTGTGTACAAGGGTGTACAGGTTGGTACAAGGTTGTACAAGTGTGTACAAGGTTGTACAAGTGTGTACAAGGGTGTACAAGTTTGTACAAGTGTGTACAAGTTTGTACAAGTGTGTACAAGTTTGTACAAGTTTGTACAAATGAATACAAGGGTGTACAAAAGTGTACAAGGGTGCACAAGTTTGTACAAGGGTGTACAAGTGTGTACAAGCTTGTACAAGTGTGTACAAGCTTGTACAAGTGTGTACAAGGGTGTACAGGTTTGTACAATTTTGTACAAGTGTTTACAAGGGTGTACAAGTATGTACAAGAATGTACAAGTTTGTACAAGTGTGTACAAGTTTGTAAAAGGTTGTACATGTGTGTACAAGGGTGTACAAGTGTGTACAAGGGTGCACAAGTGTGTACAAGGGTGCACAAGTGTGTACAAGGGTGTACAATCGTGTACAAGCTTGTACAAGTGTGTACAAGGGTGTACAGGTTTGTACAAGGTTGTACAAGTGTGTACAAGGGTGTACAAATGTATACAAGGATGTAAAAGTTTGTACAAGTGTGTACAAGTTTGTACAAGGTTGTACAAGTAAGTACAAGTTTGTACAAGAATGTACAAGTGTGTACAAGGTTGTACAAGTGTGTACAAGGTTGTACAAGTGTGTACAAGCTTGTACAAGTGTGTACAAGGTTGTACAAGTGTGTACAAGGTTGTTCAAGTGTGTACATGTTTGTACAAGTGTGTTTAAGTTTGTACAAGGTTGTACAAATGTGTACAGTTGTACAAATGTGTACAAGGGTGTACAAAAGTGTTCAAGGGTGCACAAGTTTGTACAAGGGTGTACAAGTGTGTACAAGCTTGTACAAGTGTGTACAAGCTTGTACAAGTGTGTACAAGCTTGTACAAGTGTGTACAAGGGTGTACAGGTTTGTACAAGGTTGTACAAGTGTGTACAAGGGTGTACAAGTATGTACAAGAATGTAAAATTTTGTACAAGTGTGTACAAGGGTGTACAAGTGTGTACAAGGTTGCACAAGTGTGTACAAGAGTGTACAATCGTGTACAAGCTTGTACAAGTGTGTACAAGGGTGTACAGGTTGGTACAAGGTTGTACAAGTGTGTACAAGGTTGTACAAGTGTGTACAAGGGTGTACAAGTTTGTACAAGTGTGTACAAGTTTGTACAAGTGTGTACAAGTTTGTACAAGTTTGTACAAATGTATACAAGGGTGTACAAAGTGTACAAGGGTGCACAAGTTTGTACAAGGGTGTACAAGCTTGTACAAGTGTGTACAAGCTTGTACAAGTGTGTACAAGGTAGTTGTACAATTTTGTACAAGTGTTTACAAGGGTGTACAAGTATGTACAAGAATGTACAAGTTTGTACAAGTGTGTACAAGTTTGTAAAAGGTTGTACATGTGTGTACAAGGGTGTACAAGTGTGTACAAGGGTGCACAAGTGTGTACAAGGGTGCACAAGTGTGTACAAGGGTGTACAATCGTGTACAAGCTTGTACAAGTGTGTACAAGGGTGTACAGGTTTGTACAAGGTTGTACAAGTGTGTACAAGGGTGTACAAATGTATACAAGGATGTAAAAGTTTGTACAAGTGTGTACAAGTTTGTACAAGGTTGTACAAGTAAGTACAAGTTTGTACAAGAATGTACAAGTGTGTACAAGGTTGTACAAGTGTGTACAAGGTTGTACAAGTGTGTACAAGCTTGTACAAGTGTGTACAAGGTTGTACAAGTGTGTACAAGGTTGTTCAAGTGTGTACATGTTTGTACAAGTGTGTTTAAGTTTGTACAAGGTTGTACAAATGTGTACAAGGGTGTACAAAAGTGTTCAAGGGTGCACAAGTTTGTACAAGGGTGTACAAGTGTGTACAAGCTTGTACAAGTGTGTACAAGCTTGTACAAGTGTGTACAAGCTTGTACAAGTGTGTACAAGCTTGTACAAGTGTGTACAAGGGTGTACAGGTTTGTACAAGGTTGTACAAGTGTGTACAAGGGTGTACAAGTATGTACAAGAATGTAAAATTTTGTACAAGTGTGTACAAGGGTGTACAAGTGTGTACAAGGTTGTACAAGTGTGTACAAAGTTTTACAATTGTGTACAAGGTTGTACAAGTGTGTACAAGGTTGTAAAAGTGTGTACGAGGTTGTACAAGTGTGTACAAGGTTGTACAAGTGTGTACAAGGTTGTACAAGTGTGTACAAGGTTGTACAAGTGTACACAAGTTTGTACCAGTGTGTACAAGTTTGTACAAGTGTGTACAAGTTTGTACAATGTTGTACAAATGTGTACAAGGGTGTACAAAAGTGTACAAGGGTGCACAAGTTTGTACAAGGGTGTACAAGTGTGTACAAGCTTGTACAAGTGTGTACAAGCTTGTACAAGTGTGTACAAGGGTGTACAGGTTTGTACAAGGTTGTACAAGTGTGTACAAGGGTGTACAAGTATGTACAAGAATGTACAATTTTGTACAAGTGTGTACAAGTTTGTAAAAGGTTGTACAAGTGTGTACAAGGGTGTACAAGTGTGTACAAGGTTGTACAAGTGTGTACAAGCTTGAACAAGTGTGTACAAGGTTGTACAAGTGTGTAAAAGGTTGTACAAGTGTGTACAAGGTTGCACAAGTGTGTACAAGAGTGTACAATCGTGTACAAGCTTGTACAAGTGTGTACAAGGGTGTACAGGTTGGTACAAGGTTGTACAAGTGTGTACAAGGTTGTACAAGTGTGTACAAGGGTGTACAAGTTTGTACAAGTGTGTACAAGTTTGTACAAGTGTGTACAAGTTTGTACAAGTTTGTACAAATGTATACAAGGGTGTACAAAAGTGTACAAGGGTGCACAAGTTTGTACAAGGGTGTACAAGTGTGTACAAGCTTGTACAAGTGTGTACAAGCTTGTACAAGTGTGTACAAGGGTGTACAGGTTTGTACAATTTTGTACAAGTGTTTACAAGGGTGTACAAGTATGTACAAGAATGTACAAGTTTGTACAAGTGTGTACAAGTTTGTAAAAGGTTGTACATGTGTGTACAAGGGTGTACAAGTGTGTACAAGGGTGCACAAGTGTGTACAAGGGTGCACAAGTGTGTACAAGGGTGTACAATCGTGTACAAGCTTGTACAAGTGTGTACAAGGGTGTACAGGTTTGTACAAGGTTGTACAAGTGTGTACAAGGGTGTACAAATGTATACAAGGATGTAAAAGTTTGTACAAGTGTGTACAAGTTTGTACAAGGTTGTACAAGTAAGTACAAGTTTGTACAAGAATGTACAAGTGTGTACAAGGTTGTACAAGTGTGTACAAGGTTGTACAAGTGTGTACAAGCTTGTACAAGTGTGTACAAGGTTGTACAAGTGTGTACAAGGTTGTTCAAGTGTGTACATGTTTGTACAAGTGTGTTTAAGTTTGTACAAGGTTGTACAAATGTGTACAAGGGTGTACAAAAGTGTTCAAGGGTGCACAAGTTTGTACAAGGGTGTACAAGTGTGTACAAGCTTGTACAAGTGTGTACAAGCTTGTACAAGTGTGTACAAGCTTGTACAAGTGTGTACAAGCTTGTACAAGTGTGTACAAGGGTGTACAGGTTTGTACAAGGTTGTACAAGTGTGTACAAGGGTGTACAAGTATGTACAAGAATGTAAAATTTTGTACAAGTGTGTACAAGGGTGTACAAGTGTGTACAAGGTTGTACAAGTGTGTACAAAGTTTTACAATTGTGTACAAGGTTGTACAAGTGTGTACAAGGTTGTAAAAGTGTGTACGAGGTTGTACAAGTGTGTACAAGGTTGTACAAGTGTGTACAAGGTTGTACAAGTGTGTACAAGGTTGTACAAGTGTACACAAGTTTGTACCAGTGTGTACAAGTTTGTACAAGTGTGTACAAGTTTGTACAATGTTGTACAAATGTGTACAAGGGTGTACAAAAGTGTACAAGGGTGCACAAGTTTGTACAAGGGTGTACAAGTGTGTACAAGCTTGTACAAGTGTGTACAAGCTTGTACAAGTGTGTACAAGCTTGTACAAGTGTGTACAAGGGTGTACAGGTTTGTACAAGGTTGTACAAGTGTGTACAAGGGTGTACAAGTATGTACAAGAATGTACAATTTTGTACAAGTGTGTACAAGTTTGTAAAAGGTTGTACAAGTGTGTACAAGGGTGTACAAGTGTGTACAAGGTTGTACAAGTGTGTACAAGCTTGAACAAGTGTGTACAAGGTTGTACAAGTGTGTAAAAGGTTGTACAAGTGTGTACAAGGTTGCACAAGTGTGTACAAGAGTGTACAATCGTGTACAAGCTTGTACAAGTGTGTACAAGGGTGTACAGGTTTGTACAAGGTTGTACAAGTGTGTACAAGGTTGTACAAGTGTGTACAAGGGTGTACAAGTTTGTACAAGTGTGTACAAGTTTGTACAAGTGTGTACAAGTTTGTACAAGTTTGTACAAATGTATACAAGGGTGTACAAAAGTGTACAAGGGTGCACAAGTTTGTACAAGGGTGTACAAGTGTGTACAAGCTTGTACAAGTGTGTACAAGCTTGTACAAGTGTGTACAAGGGTGTACAGGTTTGTACAATTTTGTACAAGTGTTTACAAGGGTGTACAAGTATGTACAAGAATGTACAAGTTTGTACAAGTGTGTACAAGTTTGTAAAAGGTTGTACATGTGTGTACAAGGGTGTACAAGTGTGTACAAGGGTGCACAAGTGTATACAAGGGTGTACAATCGTGTACAAGCTTGTACAAGTGTGTACAAGGGTGTACAGGTTTGTACAAGGTTGTACAAGTGTGTACAAGGGTGTACAAATGTATACAAGGATGTAAAAGTTTGTACAAGTGTGTACAAGTTTGTACAAGGTTGTACAAGTAAGTACAAGTTTGTACAAGAATGTACAAGTGTGTACAAGGTTTTACAATTGTGTAAAAGGTTGTACAAGTGTGTACAAGGTTGTACAAGTGTGTACAAGCTTGTACAAGTATGTACAAGGTTGTACAAGTGTGTACAAGGTTGTACAAGTGTGTACAAGCTTGTACAAGTGTGTACAAGGTTGTACAAGTGTGTACAAGGTTGTTCAAGTGTGTACATGTTTGTACAAGTGTGTTTAAGTTTGTACAAGGTTGTACAAATGTGTACAAGGGTGTACAAAAGTGTTCAAGGGTGCACAAGTTTGTACAAGGGTGTACAAGTGTGTACAAGCTTGTACAAGTGTGTACAAGCTTGTACAAGTGTGTACAAGGGTGTACAGGTTTGTACAAGGTTGTACAAGTGTGTACAAGGGTGTACAAGTATGTACAAGAATGTAAAATTTTGTACAAGTGTGTACAAGGGTGTACAAGTGTGTACAAGGTTGTAAAAGTGTGTACAAGGTTTTACAATTGTGTACAAGGTTGTACAAGTGTGTACAAGGTTGTACAAGTGTGTACGAGGTTGTACAAGTGTGTACAAGGTTGTACAAGTGTGTACAAGGTTGTACAAGTGTGTACAAGGTTGCACAAGTGTGTACAAGGTTGCACAAGTGTGTACAAGAGTGTACAATCGTGTACAAGCTTGTACAAGTGTGTACAAGGGTGTACAAGTGTGTACAAGGTTGTACAAGTGTGTACAAGGGTGTACAAGTTTGTACAAGTGTGTACAAGTTTGTACAAGTGTGTACAAGTTTGTACAAGTTTGTACAAATGTATACAAGGGTGTACAAAAGTGTACAAGGGTGCACAAGTTTGTACAAGGGTGTACAAGTGTGTACAAGCTTGTACAAGTGTGTACAAGCTTGTACAAGTGTGTACAAGGGTGTACAGGTTTGTACAATTTTGTACAAGTGTTTACAAGGGTGTACAAGTATGTACAAGAATGTACAAGTTTGTACAAGTGTGTACAAGTTTGTAAAAGGTTGTACATGTGTGTACAAGGGTGTACAAGTGTGTACAAGGGTGCACAAGTGTGTACAAGGGTGTACAATCGTGTACAAGCTTGTACAAGTGTGTACAAGGGTGTACAGGTTTGTACAAGGTTGTACAAGTGTGTACAAGGGTGTACAAATGTATACAAGGATGTAAAAGTTTGTACAAGTGTGTACAAGTTTGTACAAGGTTGTACAAGTAAGTACAAGTTTGTACAAGAATGTACAAGTGTGTACAAGGTTGTACAAGTGTGTACAAGGTTGTACAAGTGTGTACAAGCTTGTACAAGTGTGTACAAGGTTGTACAAGTGTGTACAAGGTTGTTCAAGTGTGTACATGTTTGTACAAGTGTGTTTAAGTTTGTACAAGGTTGTACAAATGTGTACAAGGGTGTACAAAAGTGTTCAAGGGTGCACAAGTTTGTACAAGGGTGTACAAGTGTGTACAAGCTTGTACAAGTGTGTACAAGCTTGTACAAGTGTGTACAAGCTTGTACAAGTGTGTACAAGGGTGTACAGGTTTGTACAAGGTTGTACAAGTGTGTACAAGGGTGTACAAGTATGTACAAGAATGTAAAATTTTGTACAAGTGTGTACAAGGGTGTACAAGTGTGTACAAGGTTGTACAAGTGTGTACAAGGTTTTACAATTGTGTACAAGGTTGTACAAGTGTGTACAAGGTTGTAAAAGTGTGTACGAGGTTGTACAAGTGTGTACAAGGTTGTACAAGTGTGTACAAGGTTGTACAAGTGTGTACAAGGTTGTACAAGTGTACACAAGTTTGTACAAGTGTGTACAAGTTTGTACAAGTGTGTACAAGTTTGTACAAGGTTGTACAAATGTGTACAAGGGTGTACAAAAGTGTACAAGGGTGCACAAGTTTGTACAAGGGTGTACAAGTGTGTACAAGCTTGTACAAGTGTGTACAAGCTTGTACAAGTGTGTACAAGCTTTTACAAGTGTGTACAAGGGTGTACAGGTTTGTACAAGGTTGTACAAGTGTGTACAAGGGTGTACAAGTATGTACAAGAATGTACAATTTTGTACAAGTGTGTACAAGTTTGTAAAAGGTTGTACAAGTGTGTACAAGGGTGTACAAGTGTGTACAAGGTTGTACAAGTGTGTACAAGCTTGAACAAGTGTGTACAAGGTTGTACAAGTGTGTACAAGGTTGTACAAGTGTGTACAAGGTTGCACAAGTGTGTACAAGAGTGTACAATCGTGTACAAGCTTGTACAAGTGTGTACAAGGGTGTACAGGTTTGTACAAGGTTGTACAAGTGTGTACAAGGTTGTACAAGTGTGTACAAGGGTGTACAAGTTTGTACAAGTGTGTACAAGTTTGTACAAGTGTGTACAAGTTTGTACAAGTTTGTACAAATGTATACAAGGGTGTACAAAAGTGTACAAGGGTGCACAAGTTTGTACAAGGGTGTACAAGTGTGTACAAGCTTGTACAAGTGTGTACAAGCTTGTACAAGTGTGTACAAGCTTGTACAAGTGTGTACAAGGGTGTACAGGTTTGTACAATTTTGTACAAGTGTTTACATGAGTGTACAAGTATGTACAAGAATGTACAAGTTTGTACAAGTGTGTACAAGTTTGTAAAAGGTTGTACATGTGTGTACAAGGGTGTACAAGTGTGTACAATGGTGCACAAGTGTGTACAAGGGTGTACAATCGTGTACAAGCTTGTACAAGTGTGTACAAGGGTGTACAGGTTTGTACAAGGTTGTACAAGTGTGTACAAGAGTGTACAATCGTGTACAAGCTTGTACAAGTGTGTACAAGGGTGTACAGGTTTGTACAAGGTTGTACAAGTGTGTACAAGGTTGTACAAGTGTGTACAAGGGTGTACAAGTTTGTACAAGTGTGTACAAGTTTGTACAAGTGTGTACAAGGTTGTACAAGTGTAAACAAGTTTGTACCAGTGTGTACAAGTTTGTACAAGTGTGTACAAGTTTGTACAATGTTGTACAAATGTGTACAAGGGTGTACAAAAGTGTACAAGGGTGCACAAGTTTGTACAAGGGTGTACAAGTGTGTACAAGCTTGTACAAGTGTGTACAAGCTTGTACAAGTGTGTACAAGCTTGTACAAGTGTGTACAAGGGTGTACAGGTTTGTACAAGGTTGTACAAGTGTGTACAAGGGTGTACAAGTATGTACAAGAATGTACAATTTTGTACAAGTGTGTACAAGTGTGTACAAGGTTGTACAAGTGTGTATAAGCTTGAACAAGTGTGTACAAGGTTGTACAAGTGTGTAAAAGGTTGTACAAGTGTGTACAAGGTTGCACAAGTGTGTACAAGAGTGTACAATCGTGTACAAGCTTGTACAAGTGTGTACAAGGGTGTACAGGTTTGTACAAGGTTGTACAAGTGTGTACAAGGTTGTACAAGTGTGTACAAGGGTGTACAAGTTTGTACAAGTGTGTACAAGTTTGTACAAGTGTGTACAAGTTTGTACAAGTTTGTACAAATGTATACAAGGGTGTACAAAAGTGTACAAGGGTGCACAAGTTTGTACAAGGGTGTACAAGTGTGTACAAGCTTGTACAAGTGTGTACAAGCTTGTACAAGTGTGTACAAGGGTGTACAGGTTTGTACAATTTTGTACAAGTGTTTACAAGGGTGTACAAGTATGTACAAGAATGTACAAGTTTGTACAAGTGTGTACAAGTTTGTAAAAGGTTGTACATGTGTGTACAAGGGTGTACAAGTGTGTACAAGGGTGCACAAGTGTATACAAGGGTGTACAATCGTGTACAAGCTTGTACAAGTGTGTACAAGGGTGTACAGGTTTGTACAAGGTTGTACAAGTGTGTACAAGGGTGTACAAATGTATACAAGGATGTAAAAGTTTGTACAAGTGTGTACAAGTTTGTACAAGGTTGTACAAGTAAGTACAAGTTTGTACAAGAATGTACAAGTGTGTACAAGGTTTTACAATTGTGTAAAAGGTTGTACAAGTGTGTACAAGGTTGTACAAGTGTGTACAAGCTTGTACAAGTGTGTACAAGGTTGTACAAGTGTGTACAAGGTTGTACAAGTGTGTACAAGCTTGTACAAGTGTGTACAAGGTTGTACAAGTGTGTACAAGGTTGTTCAAGTGTGTACATGTTTGTACAAGTGTGTTTAAGTTTGTACAAGGTTGTACAAATGTGTACAAGGGTGTACAAAAGTGTTCAAGGGTGCACAAGTTTGTACAAGGGTGTACAAGTGTGTACAAGCTTGTACAAGTGTGTACAAGCTTGTACAAGTGTGTACAAGGGTGTACAGGTTTGTACAAGGTTGTACAAGTGTGTACAAGGGTGTACAAGTATGTACAAGAATGTAAAATTTTGTACAAGTGTGTACAAGGGTGTACAAGTGTGTACAAGGTTGTAAAAGTGTGTACAAGGTTTTACAATTGTGTACAAGGTTGTACAAGTGTGTACAAGGTTGTACAAGTGTGTACGAGGTTGTACAAGTGTGTACAAGGTTGTACAAGTGTGTACAAGGTTGTACAAGTGTGTACAAGGTTGCACAAGTGTGTACAAGGTTGCACAAGTGTGTACAAGAGTGTACAATCGTGTACAAGCTTGTACAAGTGTGTACAAGGGTGTACAAGTGTGTACAAGGTTGTACAAGTGTGTACAAGGGTGTACAAGTTTGTACAAGTGTGTACAAGTTTGTACAAGTGTGTACAAGTTTGTACAAGTTTGTACAAATGTATACAAGGGTGTACAAAAGTGTACAAGGGTGCACAAGTTTGTACAAGGGTGTACAAGTGTGTACAAGCTTGTACAAGTGTGTACAAGCTTGTACAAGTGTGTACAAGGGTGTACAGGTTTGTACAATTTTGTACAAGTGTTTACAAGGGTGTACAAGTATGTACAAGAATGTACAAGTTTGTACAAGTGTGTACAAGTTTGTAAAAGGTTGTACATGTGTGTACAAGGGTGTACAAGTGTGTACAAGGGTGCACAAGTGTGTACAAGGGTGTACAATCGTGTACAAGCTTGTACAAGTGTGTACAAGGGTGTACAGGTTTGTACAAGGTTGTACAAGTGTGTACAAGGGTGTACAAATGTATACAAGGATGTAAAAGTTTGTACAAGTGTGTACAAGTTTGTACAAGGTTGTACAAGTAAGTACAAGTTTGTACAAGAATGTACAAGTGTGTACAAGGTTGTACAAGTGTGTACAAGGTTGTACAAGTGTGTACAAGCTTGTACAAGTGTGTACAAGGTTGTACAAGTGTGTACAAGGTTGTTCAAGTGTGTACATGTTTGTACAAGTGTGTTTAAGTTTGTACAAGGTTGTACAAATGTGTACAAGGGTGTACAAAAGTGTTCAAGGGTGCACAAGTTTGTACAAGGGTGTACAAGTGTGTACAAGCTTGTACAAGTGTGTACAAGCTTGTACAAGTGTGTACAAGCTTGTACAAGTGTGTACAAGGGTGTACAGGTTTGTACAAGGTTGTACAAGTGTGTACAAGGGTGTACAAGTATGTACAAGAATGTAAAATTTTGTACAAGTGTGTACAAGGGTGTACAAGTGTGTACAAGGTTGTACAAGTGTGTACAAGGTTTTACAATTGTGTACAAGGTTGTACAAGTGTGTACAAGGTTGTAAAAGTGTGTACGAGGTTGTACAAGTGTGTACAAGGTTGTACAAGTGTGTACAAGGTTGTACAAGTGTGTACAAGGTTGTACAAGTGTACACAAGTTTGTACAAGTGTGTACAAGTTTGTACAAGTGTGTACAAGTTTGTACAAGGTTGTACAAATGTGTACAAGGGTGTACAAAAGTGTACAAGGGTGCACAAGTTTGTACAAGGGTGTACAAGTGTGTACAAGCTTGTACAAGTGTGTACAAGCTTGTACAAGTGTGTACAAGCTTTTACAAGTGTGTACAAGGGTGTACAGGTTTGTACAAGGTTGTACAAGTGTGTACAAGGGTGTACAAGTATGTACAAGAATGTACAATTTTGTACAAGTGTGTACAAGTTTGTAAAAGGTTGTACAAGTGTGTACAAGGGTGTACAAGTGTGTACAAGGTTGTACAAGTGTGTACAAGCTTGAACAAGTGTGTACAAGGTTGTACAAGTGTGTACAAGGTTGTACAAGTGTGTACAAGGTTGCACAAGTGTGTACAAGAGTGTACAATCGTGTACAAGCTTGTACAAGTGTGTACAAGGGTGTACAGGTTTGTACAAGGTTGTACAAGTGTGTACAAGGTTGTACAAGTGTGTACAAGGGTGTACAAGTTTGTACAAGTGTGTACAAGTTTGTACAAGTGTGTACAAGTTTGTACAAGTTTGTACAAATGTATACAAGGGTGTACAAAAGTGTACAAGGGTGCACAAGTTTGTACAAGGGTGTACAAGTGTGTACAAGCTTGTACAAGTGTGTACAAGCTTGTACAAGTGTGTACAAGGGTGTACAGGTTTGTACAATTTTGTACAAGTGTTTACATGAGTGTACAAGTATGTACAAGAATGTACAAGTTTGTACAAGTGTGTACAAGTTTGTAAAAGGTTGTACATGTGTGTACAAGGGTGTACAAGTGTGTACAATGGTGCACAAGTGTGTACAAGGGTGTACAATCGTGTACAAGCTTGTACAAGTGTGTACAAGGGTGTACAGGTTTGTACAAGGTTGTACAAGTGTGTACAAGGGTGTACAAATGTATACAAGGATGTAAAAGTTTGTACAAGTGTGTACAAGTTTGTACAAGGTTGTACAAGTAAGTACAAGTTTGTACAAGAATGTACAAGTGTGTACAAGGTTTTACAATTGTGTAAAAGGTTGTACAAGTGTGTACAAGGTTGTACAAGTGTGTACAAGCTTGTACAAGTGTGTACAAGGTTGTACAAGTGTGTACAAGGTTGTACAAGTGTGTACAAGCTTGTACAAGTGTGTACAAGGTTGTACAAGTGTGTACAAGGTTGTTCAAGTGTGTACATGTTTGTACAAGTGTGTTTAAGTTTGTACAAGGTTGTACAAATGTGTACAAGGGTGTACAAAAGTGTTCAAGGGTGCACAAGTTTGTACAAGGGTGTACAAGTGTGTACAAGCTTGTACAAGTGTGTACAAGCTTGTACAAGTGTGTACAAGCTTGTACAAGTGTGTACAAGGGTGTACAGGTTTGTACAAGGTTGTACAAGTGTGTACAAGGGTGTACAAGTATGTACAAGAATGTAAAATTTTGTACAAGTGTGTACAAGGGTGTACAAGTGTGAACAAGGTTGTAAAAGTGTGTACAAGGTTTTACAAGTGTGTACAAGCTTGTACAAGTGTGTACAAGCTTGTACAAGTGTGTACAAGCTTGTACAAGTGTTTACAAGGGTGTACAGGTTTGTACAAGGTTGTACAAGTGTGTACAAGGGTGTACAAGTATGTACAAGAATGTACAATTTTGTACAAGTGTGTACAAGTTTGTAAAAGGTTGTACAAGTGTGTACAAGGGTGTACAAGTGTGTACAAGGTTGTACAAGTGTGTACAAGCTTGAACAAGTGTGTACAAGGTTGTACAAGTGTGTACAAGGTTGTACAAGTGTGTACAAGGTTGCACAAGTGTGTACAAGAGTGTACAATCGTGTACAAGCTTGTACAAGTGTGTACAAGGGTGTACAGGTTTGTACAAGGTTGTACAAGTGTGTACAAGGTTGTACAAGTGTGTACAAGGGTGTACAAGTTTGTACATGTTTGTACAAGTGTGTACAAGTTTGTACAAGTTTTTACAAATGTATACAAGGGTGTACAAAAGTGTACAAGGGTGCACAAGTTTGTACAAGGGTGTACAAGTGTGTACAAGCTTGTACAAGTGTGTACAAGCTTGTACAAGTGTGTACAAGGGTGTACAGGTTTGTACAATTTTGTACAAGTGTTTACAAGGGTGTACAAGTATGTACAAGAATGTACAAGTTTGTACAAGTGTGTACAAGTTTGTAAAAGGTTGTACATGTGTGTACAAGGGTGTACAAGTGTGTACAAGGGTGCACAAGTGTGTACAAGGGTGTACAATCGTGTACAAGCTTGTACAAGTGTGTACAAGGGTGTACAGGTTTGTACAAGGTTGTACAAGTGTGTACAAGGGTGTACAAATGTATACAAGGATGTAAAAGTTTGTACAAGTGTGTACAAGTTTGTACAAGGTTGTACAAGTAAGTACAAGTTTGTACAAGAATGTACAAGTGTGTACAAGGTTTTACAATTGTGTAAAAGGTTGTACAAGTGTGTACAAGGTTGTACAAGTGTGTACAAGCTTGTACAAGTGTGTACAAGGTTGTACAAGTGTGTACAAGCTTGTACAAGTGTGTACAAGGTTGTACAAGTGTGTACAAGGTTGTTCAAGTGTGTACATGTTTGTACAAGTGTGTTTAAGTTTGTACAAGGTTGTACAAATGTGTACAAGGGTGTACAAAAGTGTTCAAGGGTGCACAAGTTTGTACAAGGGTGTACAAGTGTGTACAAGCTTGTACAAGTGTGTACAAGCTTGTACAAGTCTGTACAAGCTTGTACAAGTGTGTACAAGGGTGTACAGGTTTGTACAAGGTTGTACAAGTGTGTACAAGGGTGTACAAGTATGTACAAGAATGTAAAATTTTGTACAAGTGTGTACAAGGGTGTACAAGTGTGTACAAGGTTGTAAAAGTGTGTACAAGGTTTTACAATTGTGTACAAGGTTGTACAAGTGTGTACAAGGTTGTACAAGTGTGTACGAGGTTGTACAAGTGTGTACAAGGTTGTACAAGTGTGTACAAGGTTGTACAAGTGTGTACAAGGTTGCACAAGTGTGTACAAGAGTGTACAATCGTGTACAAGCTTGTACAAGTGTGTACAAGGGTGTACAGGTTGGTACAAGGTTGTACAAGTGTGTACAAGGTTGTACAAGTGTGTACAAGGGTGTACAAGTTTGTACAAATGTGTACAAGTTTGTACAAGTGTGTACAAGTTTGTACAAGTTTGTACAAATGTATACAAGGGTGTACAAAAGTGTACAAGGGTGCACAAGTTTGTACAAGGGTGTACAAGTGTGTCCAAGGGTGTACAAGTATGTACAAGAATGTACAATTTTGTACAAGTGTGTACAAGTTTGTAAAAGGTTGTACAAGTGTGTACAAGGGTGTACAAGTATGTACAAGGTTGTACAAGTGTGTACAAGCTTGAACAAGTGTGTACAAGGTTGTACAAGTGTGTACAAGGTTGTACAAGTGTGTACAAGGTTGCACAAGTGTGTACAAGAGTGTACAATCGTGTACAAGCTTGTACAAGTGTGTACAAGGGTGTACAGGTTTGTACAAGGTTGTACAAGTGTGTACAAGGTTGTACAAGTGTGTACAAGGGTGCACAAGTTTGTACAAGGGTGTACAAGTGTGTACAAGCTTGTACATGTGTGTACAAGCTTGTACAAGTGTGTACAAGGGTGTACAGGTTTGTACAATTTTGTACAAGTGTTTACAAGGGTGTACAAGTATGTACAAGAATGTACAAGTTTGTACAAGTGTGTACAAGTTTGTAAAAGGTTGTACATGTGTGTACAAGGGTGTACAAGTGTGTACAAGAGTGCACAAGTGTGTACAAGGGTGTACAATCGTGTACAAGCTTGTACAAGTGTGTACAAGGGTGTACAGGTTTGTACAAGGTTGTACAAGTGTGTACAAGGGTGTACAAATGTATACAAGGATGTAAAAGTTTGTACAAGTGTGTACAAGTTTGTACAAGGTTGTACAAGTAAGTACAAGTTTGTACAAGAATGTACAAGTGTGTACAAGGTTTTACAATTGTGTAAAAGGTTGTACAAGTGTGTACAAGGTTGTACAAGTGTGTACAAGCTTGTACAAGTGTGTACAAGGTTGTACAAGTGTGTACAAGGTTGTACAAGTGTGTACAAGCTTGTACAAGTGTGTACAAGGTTGTACAAGTGTGTACAAGGTTGTTCAAGTGTGTACATGTTTGTACAAGTGTGTTTAAGTTTGTACAAGGTTGTACAAATGTGTACAAGGGTGTACAAAAGTGTTCAAGGGTGCACAAGTTTGTACAAGGTTGTACAAGTGTGTACAAGGTTGTACAAGTGTGTACAAGCTTGTACAAGTGTGTACAAGCTTGTACAAGTGTGTACAAGGGTGTACAGGTTTGTACAAGGTTGTACAAGTGTGTACAAGGGTGTACAAGTATGTACAAGAATGTAAAATTTTGTACAAGTGTGTACAAGGGTGTACAAGTGTGTACAAGGGTGTACAAGTGTGTACAAGGTTGTAAAAGTGTGTACAAGGTTTTACAATTGTGTACAAGGTTGTACAAGTGTGTACAAGGTTGTACAAGTGTGTACGAGGTTGTACAAGTGTGTACAAGGTTGTACAAGTGTGTACAAGGTTTTACAAGTGTGTACAAGGTTGCACAAGTGTGTACAAGAGTGTACAATCGTGTACAAGCTTGTACAAGTGTGTACAAGGGTGTACAGGTTGGTACAAGGTTGTACAAGTGTGTACAAGGTTGTACAAGTGTGTACAAGGGTGTACAAGTTTGTACAAGTGTGTACAAGTTTGTACAAGTGTGTACAAGTTTGTACAAGTTTGTACAAATGTATACAAGGGTGTACAAAAGTGTACAAGGGTGCACAAGTTTGTTCAAAGGTGTACAAGTGTGTACAAGCTTGTACAAGTGTGTACAAGCTTATACAAGTGTGTAAAAGCTTGTACAAGTGTGTACAAGGGTGTACAGGTTTGTACAATTTTGTACAAGTGTTTACAAGGGTGTACAAGTATGTACAAGAATGTACAAGTTTGTACAAGTGTGTACAAGTTTGTAAAAGGTTGTACATGTGTGTACAAGGGTGTACAAGTGTGTACAAGGGTGCACAAGTGTGTACAAGGGTGTACAATCGTGTACAAGCTTGTACAAGTGTGTACAAGGGTGTACAGGTTTGTACAAGGTTGTACAAGTGTGTACAAGGGTGTACAAATGTATACAAGGATGTAAAAGTTTGTACAAGTGTGTACAAGTTTGTACAAGGTTGTACAAGTAAGTACAAGTTTGTACAAGAATGTACAAGTGTGTACAAGGTTGTACAAGTGTGTACAAGGTTGTACAAGTGTGTACAAGCTTGTACAAGTGTGTACAAGGTTGTACAAGTGTGTACAAGGTTGTTCAAGTGTGTACATGTTTGTACAAGTGTGTTTAAGTTTGTACAAGGTTGTACAAATGTGTACAAGGGTGTACAAAAGTGTTCAAGGGTGCACAAGTTTGTACAAGGGTGTACAAGTGTGTACAAGCTTGTACAAGTGTGTACAAGCTTGTACAAGTATGTACAAGCTTGTACAATCGTGTACAAGGGTGTACAGGTTTGTACAAGGTTGTACAAGTGTGTACAAGGGTGTACAAGTATGTACAAGAATGTAAAATTTTGTACAAGTGTGTACAAGGGTGTACAAGTGTGTACAAGGTTGTACAAGTGTGTACAAGGTTTTACAATTGTGTACAAGGTTGTACAAGTGTGTACAAGGTTGTAAAAGTGTGTACGAGGTTGTACAAGTGTGTACAAGGTTGTACAAGTGTGTACAAGGTTGTACAAGTGTGTACAAAGTTGTACAAGTGTACACAAGTTTGTACAAGTGTGTACAAGTTTGTACAAGTGTGTACAAGTTTGTACAAGGTTGTACAAATGTGTACAAGGGTGTACAAAAGTGTACAAGGGTGCACAAGTTTGTACAAGGGTGTACAAGTGTGTACAAGCTTGTACAAGTGTGTACAAGCTTGTACAAGTGTGTACAAGCTTGTACAAGTGTGTACAAGGGTGTACAGGTTTGTACAAGGTTGTACAAGTGTGTACAAGGGTGTACAAGTATGTACAAGAATGTACAATTTTGTACAAGTGTGTACAAGTTTGTAAAAGGTTGTACAAGTGTGTACAAGGGTGTACAAGTGTGTACAAGGTTGTACAAGTGTGTACAAGCTTGTACAAGTCTGTACAAGCTTGTACAAGTGTGTACAAGGGTGTACAGGTTTGTACAAGGTTGTACAAGTGTGTACAAGGGTGTACAAGTATGTACAAGAATGTAAAATTTTGTACAAGTGTGTACAAGGGTGTACAAGTGTGTACAAGGTTGTAAAAGTGTGTACAAGGTTTTACAATTGTGTACAAGGTTGTACAAGTGTGTACAAGGTTGTACAAGTGTGTACGAGGTTGTACAAGTGTGTACAAGGTTGTACAAGTGTGTACAAGGTTGTACAAGTGTGTACAAGGTTGCACAAGTGTGTACAAGAGTGTACAATCGTGTACAAGCTTGTACAAGTGTGTACAAGGGTGTACAGGTTGGTACAAGGTTGTACAAGTGTGTACAAGGTTGTACAAGTGTGTACAAGGGTGTACAAGTTTGTACAAATGTGTACAAGTTTGTACAAGTGTGTACAAGTTTGTACAAGTTTGTACAAATGTATACAAGGGTGTACAAAAGTGTACAAGGGTGCACAAGTTTGTACAAGGGTGTACAAGTGTGTCCAAGGGTGTACAAGTATGTACAAGAATGTACAATTTTGTACAAGTGTGTACAAGTTTGTAAAAGGTTGTACAAGTGTGTACAAGGGTGTACAAGTATGTACAAGGTTGTACAAGTGTGTACAAGCTTGAACAAGTGTGTACAAGGTTGTACAAGTGTGTACAAGGTTGTACAAGTGTGTACAAGGTTGCACAAGTGTGTACAAGAGTGTACAATCGTGTACAAGCTTGTACAAGTGTGTACAAGGGTGTACAGGTTTGTACAAGGTTGTACAAGTGTGTACAAGGTTGTACAAGTGTGTACAAGGGTGCACAAGTTTGTACAAGGGTGTACAAGTGTGTACAAGCTTGTACATGTGTGTACAAGCTTGTACAAGTGTGTACAAGGGTGTACAGGTTTGTACAATTTTGTACAAGTGTTTACAAGGGTGTACAAGTATGTACAAGAATGTACAAGTTTGTACAAGTGTGTACAAGTTTGTAAAAGGTTGTACATGTGTGTACAAGGGTGTACAAGTGTGTACAAGAGTGCACAAGTGTGTACAAGGGTGTACAATCGTGTACAAGCTTGTACAAGTGTGTACAAGGGTGTACAGGTTTGTACAAGGTTGTACAAGTGTGTACAAGGGTGTACAAATGTATACAAGGATGTAAAAGTTTGTACAAGTGTGTACAAGTTTGTACAAGGTTGTACAAGTAAGTACAAGTTTGTACAAGAATGTACAAGTGTGTACAAGGTTTTACAATTGTGTAAAAGGTTGTACAAGTGTGTACAAGGTTGTACAAGTGTGTACAAGCTTGTACAAGTGTGTACAAGGTTGTACAAGTGTGTACAAGGTTGTACAAGTGTGTACAAGCTTGTACAAGTGTGTACAAGGTTGTACAAGTGTGTACAAGGTTGTTCAAGTGTGTACATGTTTGTACAAGTGTGTTTAAGTTTGTACAAGGTTGTACAAATGTGTACAAGGGTGTACAAAAGTGTTCAAGGGTGCACAAGTTTGTACAAGGTTGTACAAGTGTGTACAAGGTTGTACAAGTGTGTACAAGCTTGTACAAGTGTGTACAAGCTTGTACAAGTGTGTACAAGGGTGTACAGGTTTGTACAAGGTTGTACAAGTGTGTACAAGGGTGTACAAGTATGTACAAGAATGTAAAATTTTGTACAAGTGTGTACAAGGGTGTACAAGTGTGTACAAGGGTGTACAAGTGTGTACAAGGTTGTAAAAGTGTGTACAAGGTTTTACAATTGTGTACAAGGTTGTACAAGTGTGTACAAGGTTGTACAAGTGTGTACGAGGTTGTACAAGTGTGTACAAGGTTGTACAAGTGTGTACAAGGTTTTACAAGTGTGTACAAGGTTGCACAAGTGTGTACAAGAGTGTACAATCGTGTACAAGCTTGTACAAGTGTGTACAAGGGTGTACAGGTTGGTACAAGGTTGTACAAGTGTGTACAAGGTTGTACAAGTGTGTACAAGGGTGTACAAGTTTGTACAAGTGTGTACAAGTTTGTACAAGTGTGTACAAGTTTGTACAAGTTTGTACAAATGTATACAAGGGTGTACAAAAGTGTACAAGGGTGCACAAGTTTGTTCAAAGGTGTACAAGTGTGTACAAGCTTGTACAAGTGTGTACAAGCTTATACAAGTGTGTAAAAGCTTGTACAAGTGTGTACAAGGGTGTACAGGTTTGTACAATTTTGTACAAGTGTTTACAAGGGTGTACAAGTATGTACAAGAATGTACAAGTTTGTACAAGTGTGTACAAGTTTGTAAAAGGTTGTACATGTGTGTACAAGGGTGTACAAGTGTGTACAAGGGTGCACAAGTGTGTACAAGGGTGTACAATCGTGTACAAGCTTGTACAAGTGTGTACAAGGGTGTACAGGTTTGTACAAGGTTGTACAAGTGTGTACAAGGGTGTACAAATGTATACAAGGATGTAAAAGTTTGTACAAGTGTGTACAAGTTTGTACAAGGTTGTACAAGTAAGTACAAGTTTGTACAAGAATGTACAAGTGTGTACAAGGTTGTACAAGTGTGTACAAGGTTGTACAAGTGTGTACAAGCTTGTACAAGTGTGTACAAGGTTGTACAAGTGTGTACAAGGTTGTTCAAGTGTGTACATGTTTGTACAAGTGTGTTTAAGTTTGTACAAGGTTGTACAAATGTGTACAAGGGTGTACAAAAGTGTTCAAGGGTGCACAAGTTTGTACAAGGGTGTACAAGTGTGTACAAGCTTGTACAAGTGTGTACAAGCTTGTACAAGTATGTACAAGCTTGTACAATCGTGTACAAGGGTGTACAGGTTTGTACAAGGTTGTACAAGTGTGTACAAGGGTGTACAAGTATGTACAAGAATGTAAAATTTTGTACAAGTGTGTACAAGGGTGTACAAGTGTGTACAAGGTTGTACAAGTGTGTACAAGGTTTTACAATTGTGTACAAGGTTGTACAAGTGTGTACAAGGTTGTAAAAGTGTGTACGAGGTTGTACAAGTGTGTACAAGGTTGTACAAGTGTGTACAAGGTTGTACAAGTGTGTACAAAGTTGTACAAGTGTACACAAGTTTGTACAAGTGTGTACAAGTTTGTACAAGTGTGTACAAGTTTGTACAAGGTTGTACAAATGTGTACAAGGGTGTACAAAAGTGTACAAGGGTGCACAAGTTTGTACAAGGGTGTACAAGTGTGTACAAGCTTGTACAAGTGTGTACAAGCTTGTACAAGTGTGTACAAGCTTGTACAAGTGTGTACAAGGGTGTACAGGTTTGTACAAGGTTGTACAAGTGTGTACAAGGGTGTACAAGTATGTACAAGAATGTACAATTTTGTACAAGTGTGTACAAGTTTGTAAAAGGTTGTACAAGTGTGTACAAGGGTGTACAAGTGTGTACAAGGTTGTACAAGTGTGTACAAGCTTGAACAAGTGTGTACAAGGTTGTACAAGTGTGTACAAGTTTGTACAAGTGTGTACAAGGTTGCACAAGTGTGTACAAGAGTGTACAATCGTGTACAAGCTTGTACAAGTGTGTACAAGGGTGTACAGGTTTGTACAAGGTTGTACAAGTGTGTACAAGGTTGTACAAGTGTGTACAAGGGTGTACAAGTTTGTACAAGTGTGTACAAGTTTGTACAAGTGTGTACAAGTTTGTACAAGTTTGTACAAATGTATACAAGGGTGTACAAAAGTGTACAAGGGTGCACAAGTTTGTACAAGGGTGTACAAGTGTGTACAAGCTTGTACAAGTGTGTACAAGCTTGTACAAGTGTGTACAAGGGTGTACAGGTTTGTACAATTTTGTACAAGTGTTTACAAGGGTGTACAAGTATGTACAAGAATGTACAAGTTTGTACAAGTGTGTACAAGTTTGTAAAAGGTTGTACATGTGTGTACAAGGGTGTACAAGTGTGTACAAGGGTGCACAAGTGTGTACAAGGGTGTACAATCGTGTACAAGCTTGTACAAGTGTGTACAAGGGTGTACAGGTTTGTACAAGGTTGTACAAGTGTGTACAAGGGTGTACAAATGTATACAAGGATGTAAAAGTTTGTACAAGTGTGTACAAGTTTGTACAAGGTTGTACAAGTAAGTACAAGTTTGTACAAGAATGTACAAGGTTTTACAATTGTGTAAAAGGTTGTACAAGTGTGTACAAGGTTGTACAAGTGTGTACAAGCTTGTACAAGTGTGTACAAGGTTGTACAAGTGTGTACAAGGTTGTACAAGTGTGTACAAGCTTGTACAAGTGTGTACAAGGTTGTACAAGTGTGTACAAGGTTGTTCAAGTGTGTACATGTTTGTACAAGTGTGTTTAAGTTTGTACAAGGTTGTACAAATGTGTACAAGGGTGTACAAAAGTGTTCAAGGGTGCACAAGTTTGTACAAGGGTGTACATGTGTGTACAAGCTTGTACAAGTGTGTACAAGCTTGTACAGGTGTGTACAAGCTTGTACAAGTGTGTACAAGGGTGTACAGGTTTGTACAAGGTTGTACAAGTGTGTACAAGGGTGTACAAGTATGTACAAGAATGTAAAATTTTGTACAAGTGTGTACAAGGGTGTACAAGTGTGTACAAGGTTGTAAAAGTGTGTACAAGGTTTTACAATTGTGTACAAGGTTGTACAAGTGTGTACAAGGTTGTACAAGTGTGTACGAGGTTGTACAAGTGTGTACAAGGTTGTACAAGTGTGTACAAGGTTGTACAAGTGTGTACAAGGTTGTACAAGTGTACACAAGTTTGTACAAGTGTGTACAAGTTTGTACAAGTGTGTACAAGTTTGTACAAGGTTGTACAAATGTGTACAAGGGTGTACAAAAGTGTACAAGGGTGCACAAAAGTGTACAAGGGTGCACAAGTTTGTACAAGGGTGTACAAGTGTGTACAAGCTTGTACAAGTGTGTACAAGCTTGTACAAGTGTGTACAAGGGTGTACAGGTTTGTACAAGGTTGTACAAGTGTGTACAAGGGTGTACAAGTATGTACAAGAATGTACAATTTTGTACAAGTGTGTACAAGTTTGTAAAAGGTTGTACAAGTGTGTACAAGGGTGTACAAGTGTGTACAAGGTTGTACAAGTGTGTACAAGCTTAAACAAGTGTGTACAAGGTTGTACAAGTGTGTACAAGGTTGTACAAGTGTGTACAAGGTTGCACAAGTGTGTACAAGAGTGTACAATCGTGTACAAGCTTGTACAAGTGTGTACAAGGGTGTACAGGTTTGTACAAGGTTGTACAAGTGTGTACAAGGTTGTACAAGTGTGTACAAGGGTGTACAAGTTTGTACAAGTGTGTACAAGTTTGTACAAGTGTGTACAAGTTTGTACAAGTTTGTACAAATGTATACAAGGGTGTACAAAAGTGTACAAGGGTGCACAAGTTTGTACAAGGGTGTACAAGTGTGTACAAGCTTGTACAAGTGTGTACAAGCTTGTACAAGTGTGTACAAGGGTGTACAGGTTTGTACAATTTTGTACAAGTGTTTACAAGGGTGTACAAGTATGTACAAGAATGTACAAGTTTGTACAAGTGTGTACAAGTTTGTAAAAGGTTGTACATGTGTGTACAAGGGTGTACAAGTGTGTACAAGGGTGCACAAGTGTGTACAAGGGTGTACAATCGTGTACAAGCTTGTACAAGTGTGTACAAGGGTGTACAGGTTTGTACAAGGTTGTACAAGTGTGTACAAGGGTGTACAAATGTATACAAGGATGTAAAAGTTTGTACAAGTGTGTACAAGTTTGTACAAGGTTGTACAAGTAAGTACAAGTTTGTACAAGAATGTACAAGTGTGTACAAGGTTTTAAAATAGTGTAAAAGGTTGTACAAGTGTGTACAAGGTTGTACAAGTGTGTACAAGTGTGGACAAGGTTGTACAAGTGTGTACAAGGTTGTTCAAGTGTGTACATGTTTGTACAAGTGTGTTTAAGTTTGTACAAGGTTGTACAAATGTGTACAAGGGTGTACAAAAGTGTTCAAGGGTGCACAAGTTTGTACAAGGGTGTACAAGTGTGTACAAGCTTGTACAAGTGTGTACAAGCTTGTACAAGTGTGTAAAAGGGTGTACAGGTTTGTACAAGGTTGTACAAGTGTGTACAAGGGTGTACAAGTATGTACAAGAATGTAAAATTTTGTACAAGTGTGTACAAGGGTGTACAAGTGTGTAAAAGGTTGTACAAGTGTGTACAAGGTTTTACAATTGTGTACAAGGTTGTACAAGTGTGTACAAGGTTGTACAAGTGTGTACGAGGTTGTACAAGTGTGTACAAGGTTGTACAAGTGTGTACAAGGTTGTACAAGTGTGTACAAGGTTGTACAAGTGTACACAAGTTTGTACAAGTGTGTACAAGTTTGTACAAGTGTGTACAAGTTTGTACAAGGTTGTACAAATGTGTACAAGGGTGTACAAAAGTGTACAAGGGTGCACAAGTTTGTACAAGGGTGTACAAGTGTGTACAAGCTTGTACAAGTGTGTACAAGCTTGTACAAGTGTGTACAAGGGTGTACAGGTTTGTACAAGGTTGTACAAGTGTGTACAAGGGTGTACAAGTATGTACAAGAATGTACAATTTTGTACAAGTGTGTACAAGTTTGTAAAAGGTTGTACAAGTGTGTACAAGGGTGTACAAGTGTGTACAAGGTTGTACAAGTGTGTACAAGCTTGAACAAGTGTGTACAAGGTTGTACAAGTGTGTACAAGGTTGTACAAGTGTGTACAAGGTTGCACAAGTGTGTACAAGAGTGTACAATCGTGTACAAGCTTGTACAAGTGTGTACAAGGGTGTACAGGTTTGTACAAGGTTGTACAAGTGTGTACAAGGTTGTACAAGTGTGTACAAGGGTGTACAAGTTTGTACAAGTGTGTACAAGTTTGTACAAGTGTGTACAAGTTTGTACAAGTTTGTACAAATGTATACAAGGGTGTACAAAAGTGTACAAGGGTGCACAAGTTTGTACAAGGGTGTACAAGTGTGTACAAGCTTGTACAAGTGTGTACAAGCTTGTACAAGTGTGTACAAGGGTGTACAGGTTTGTACAATTTTGTACAAGTGTTTACAAGGGTGTACAAGTATGTACAAGAATGTACAAGTTTGTACAAGTGTGTACAAGTTTGTAAAAGGTTGTACATGTGTGTACAAGGGTGTACAAGTGTGTACAAGGGTGCACAAGTGTGTACAAGGGTGTACAATCGTGTACAAGCTTGTACAAGTGTGTACAAGGGTGTACAGGTTTGTACAAGGTTGTACAAGTGTGTACAAGGGTGTACAAATGTATACAAGGATGTAAAAGTTTGTACAAGTGTGTACAAGTTTGTACAAGGTTGTACAAGTAAGTACAAGTTTGTACAAGAATGTACAAGTGTGTACAAGGTTTTAAAATAGTGTAAAAGGTTGTACAAGTGTGTACAAGGTTGTACAAGTGTGTACAAGGTTGTACAAGTGTGTACAAGCTTGTACAAGTGTGGACAAGGTTGTACAAGTGTGTACAAGGTTGTACAAGTGTGTACAAGCTTGTACAAGTGTGTACAAGGTTGTACAAGTGTGTACAAGGTTGTTCAAGTGTGTACATGTTTGTACAAGTGTGTTTAAGTTTGTACAAGGTTGTACAAATGTGTACAAGGGTGTACAAAAGTGTTCAAGGGTGCACAAGTTTGTACAAGGGTGTACAAGTGTGTACAAGCTTGTACAAGTGTGTACAAGCTTGTACAAGTGTGTACAAGGGTGTACAGGTTTGTACAAGGTTGTACAAGTGTGTACAAGGGTGTACAAGTATGTACAAGAATGTAAAATTTTGTACAAGTGTGTACAAGGGTGTACAAGTGTGTAAAAGGTTGTACAAGTGTGTACAAGGTTTTACAATTGTGTACAAGGTTGTACAAGTGTGTACAAGGTTGTACAAGTGTGTACGAGGTTGTACAAGTGTGTACAAGGTTGTACAAGTGTGTACAAGGTTGTACAAGTGTGTACAAGGTTGTACAAGTGTACACAAGTTTGTACAAGTGTGTACAAGTTTGTACAAGTGTGTACAAGTTTGTACAAGGTTGTACAAATGTGTACAAGGGTGTACAAAAGTGTACAAGGGTGCACAAGTTTGTACAAGGGTGTACAAGTGTGTACAAGCTTGTACAAGTGTGTACAAGCTTGTACAAGTGTGTACAAGCTTGTACAAGTGTGTACAAGGGTGTACAGGTTTGTACAAGGTTGTACAAGTGTGTACAAGGGTGTACAAGTATGTACAAGAATGTACAATTTTGTACAAGTGTGTACAAGTTTGTAAAAGGTTGTACAAGTGTGTACAAGGGTGTACAAGTGTGTACAAGGTTGTACAAGTGTGTACAAGCTTGAACAAGTGTGTACAAGGTTGTACAAGTGTGTACAAGGTTGTACAAGTGTGTACAAGGTTTCACAAGTGTGTACAAGAGTGTACAATCGTGTACAAGCTTGTACAAGTGTGTACAAGGGTGTACAAGTTTGTACAAGGTTGTACAAGTGTGTACAAGGTTGTACAAGTGTGTACAAGGGTGTACAAGTTTGTACAAGTGTGTACAAGTTTGTACAAGTGTGTACAAGTTTGTACAAGTTTGTACAAATGTATACAAGGGTGTACAAAAGTGTACAAGGGTGCACAAGTTTGTACAAGGGTGTACAAGTGTGTACAAGGGTGCACAAGTTTGTACAAGGGTGTACAAGTGTGTACAAGCTTGTACAAGTGTGTACAAGCTTGTACAAGTGTGTACAAGGGTGTACAGGTTTGTACAATTTTGTACAAGTGTTTACAAGGGTGTACAAGTATGTACAAGAATGTACAAGTTTGTACAAGTGTGTACAAGTTTGTAAAAGGTTGTACATGTGTGTACAAGGGTGTACAATCGTGTACAAGCTTGTACAAGTGTGTACAAGGGTGTACAGGTTTGTACAATGTTGTACAAATGTGTACAAGGGTGTACAAGTATGTACAAGAATGTACAATTTTGTACAAGTGTGTACAAGTTTGTAAAAGGTTGTACAAGTGTGTACAAGGGTGTACAAGTGTGTACAAGGTTGTACAAGTGTGTACAAGCTTGAACAAGTGTGTACAAAGTTGTACAAGTGTGTACAAGGTTGTACAAGTGTGTACAAGGTTGCACAAGTGTGTACAAGAGTGTACAATCGTGTACAAGCTTGTACAAGTGTGTACAAGGGTGTACAGGTTTGTACAAGGTTGTACAAGTGTGTACAAGGTTGTACAAGTGTGTACAAGGTTGTACAAGTTTGTACAAGTGTGTACAAGTTTGTACAAGTGTGTACAAGTTTGTACAAGTTTGTACAAATGTATACAAGGGTGTACAAAAGTGTACAAGGGTGCACAAGTTTGTACAAGGGTGTACAAGTGTGTACAAGCTTGTACAAGTGTGTACAAGGGTGTACAGGTTTGTACAATTTTGTACAAGTGTTTACAAGGGTGTACAAGTATGTACAAGAATGTACAAGTTTGTACAAGTGTGTACAAGTTTGTAAAAGGTTGTACATGTGTGTACAAGGGTGTACAAGTGTGTACAAGGGTATACAAGTGTGTACAAGGGTGTACAATCGTGTACAAGCTTGTACAAGTGTGTACAAGGGTGTACAGGTTTGTACAAGGTTGTACAAGTGTGTACAAGGGTGTACAAATGTATACAAGGATGTGAAAGTTTGTACAAGTGTGTACAAGTTTGTACAAGGTTGTACAAGTAAGTACAAGTTTGTACAAGAATGTACAAGTGTGTACAAGGTTTTACAATTGTGTAAAAGGTTGTACAAGTGTGTACAAGGTTGTACAAGTGTGTACAAGCTTGTACAAGTGTGTACAAGGTTGTACAAGTGTGTACAAGGTTGTACAAGTGTGTACAAGCTTGTACAAGTGTGTACAAGGTTGTACAAGTGTGTACAAGGTTGTTCAAGTGTGTACATGTTTGTACAAGTGTGTTTAAGTTTGTACAAGGTTGTACAAATGTGTACAAGGGTGTACAAAAGTGTTCAAGGGTGCACAAGTTTGTACAAGGTTGAGGTTGTACAAGTGTGTACAAGGCTGTACAAGTGTGTACAAGCTTGTACAAGTGTGTACAAGGGTGTACAGGTTCGTACAAGGTTGTACAAGTGTGTACAAGGGTGTACAAGTATGTACAAGAATGTACAATTTTGTACAAGTGTGTACAAGTTTGTAAAAGGTTGTACAAGTGTGTACAAGGGTGTACAAGTGTGTACAAGGTTGTACAAGTGTGTACAAGCTTGAACAAGTGTGTACAAGGTTGTACAAGTGTGTACAAGGTTGTACAAGTGTGTACAAGGTTGCACAAGTGTGTACAAGAGTGTACAATCGTGTACAAGCTTGTACAAGTGTGTACAAGGGTGTACAGGATTGTACAAGGTTGTACAAGTGTGTACAAGGTTGTACAAGTGTGTACAAGGGTGTACAAGTTTGTACAAGTGTGTACAAGTTTGTACAAGTGTGTACAAGTTTGTACAAGTTTGTACAAATGTATACAAGGGTGTACAAAAGTGTACAAGGGTGCACAAGTTTGTACAAGGGTGTACAAGTGTGTACAAGCTTGTACAAGTGTGTACAAGCTTGTACAAGTGTGTACAAGCTTGTACAAGTGTGTACAAGAGTGTACAGGTTTGTACAATTTTGTACAAGTGTTTACAAGGGTGTACAAGTATGTACAAGAATGTACAAGTTTGTACAAGTGTGTACAAGTTTGTACAAGTGTGTACAAGGTTGTACAAGTGTGTACAAGGTTGTACAAGTGTATACAAGCTTGTACAAGTGTGTACAAGGTTGTACAAGTGTGTACAAGGTTGTTCAAGTGTGTACATGTTTGTACAAGTGTGTTTAAGTTTGTACAAGGTTGTACAAATGTGTACAAGGGTGTACAAAAGTGTTCAAGGGTGCACAAGTTTGTACAAGGGTGTACAAGTGTGTACAAGCTTGTACAAGTGTGTACAAGCTTGTACAAGTGTGTACAAGGGTGTACAGGTTTGTACAAGGTTGTACAAGTGTTTACAAGGGTGTACAAGTATGTACAAGAATGTAAAATTTTGTACAAGTGTGTACAAGGGTGTACAAGTGTGTACAAGGTTGTACAAGTGTGTACAAGGTTTTACAATTGTGTACAAGGTTGTACAAGTGTGTACAAGGTTGTACAAGTGTGTACGAGGTTGTACAAGTGTGTACAAGGCTGTACAAGTGTGTACAAGGTTGTACAAGTGTGTACAAGTTTGTACAAGTGTGTACAAGTTTGTACAAGGTTGTACAAATAAGACATCCCTCTAAATAACAAGACATCCCTCTAATAAACTAGACATTCCGGTAAATATTAAGACATCCCTCTAAATAACAAGACATCCCTCCAAATACCAAGACATCCCTCTAAATATTAAGACATCCCTCCAAATAACAAGACAACCCTTTAAAAAACAAGACATCCCTCTAAATAACAAGACATCCCTCTAAATAACAAGACATCCCTCTAAATATTAAGACATCCCTCCAAATAACAAGACATCCCTCTAAATATTAAGACATCCCTCTAAATAACAAGACATCCCTCTAAATATTAAGACATCCCTTTAAATAACAAGACATCTCTCTAAATAACAAGACATCCCTCTAAATAACAAGACATCCCACTAAATAACAAGACGTCCCTCCAAATAACAAGACATCCCTCTAAATATTAAGACATCCCTCTAAATAACAAGACATCCCTCTAAATATTAAGACATCCCTTTAAATATTAAGACATCCCTCTAAATAACAAGACATCCCTCTAAATATTAAGACATCCCTTTAAATAACAAGACATCTCTCTAAATAACAAGACATCCCTCCAAATAACAAGATATCCCTCTAAATAACAAGACATTCCTCCAAATAACAAGACTTCCCTCCAAATAAGAAGACATCCCTCTAAATAACAAGACATCCCTCTAAATAACAAGACATCCCTCTAAATACCAAGACAACCCTCTAAAAAACAAGACATCCCTCCAAATAACAAGACAACCCTCTAAAAAACAAGACATCCCTCTAAATAAAAAGACATCTCTCCAAATAACAAGACATCCCTCTAAATAACAAAACATCCCACTAAAAAACAAGACATCCCTCTAAATATTAAGACATCCCTCTAAATAACAAGACATCCTTCCAAATATTAAGACATCCCTCTAAATAACAAGACATCCCTCTAAATAACAAGACATCCCTCTAATAAACTAGACATTCCGCTAAATATTAAGACATCCCTCTAAATAACAAGACATCCCTCTAAATAACAAGACATCCCTCCAAATATGAAGACATCCCTCTAAATAACAAGACATCCCTCTAAATAACAAGACATCCCTCTAAATAACAAGACATCTCTCTAAATATTAAGACATCCCTTCAAATAACAAGACATCCCTCTAAATAACAAGACATCCCTCTAATAAACTAGACATTCCGCTAAATATTAAGACATCCCTCTAAATAACAAGACATCCCTCTAAATAACAAGACATCCCTCCAAATATGAAGACATCCCTCTAAATAACAAGACATCCCTCTAAATAACAAGACATCCCTCTAAATAACAAGACATCTCTCTAAATATTAAGACATCCCTTCAAATAACAAGACATCCCTCTAAATAACAAGACATCCCTCTAATAAACTAGACATTCCGCTAAATATTAAGACATCCCTCTAAATAACAAGACATCCCTCCAAATATGAAGACATCCCTCTAAATAACAAGACATCCCTCTAAATAACAAGACATCCCTCTAAATAACAAGACATCTCTCTAAATATTAAGACATCCCTTCAAATAACAAGACATCCCTCTAAATAACAAGACATCCCTCTAAATAACAAGACATCCCTCTAAATAACAAGACATCCCTCTAAATAACAAGACATCCCTCCAAAAAACAAGACATCCCTCTAAATATTAAGACATCAATCTAAATAACAAGACATTCCTCCAAATAACAAGACAACCCTCTAAAAAACAAAAAAACCCTCTAAATAACAAGACATCTCTCTAAAAAACAAGACATCCCTCTAAATATCAAGACATCCCTCTAAATAACAAGACATCCATCTATATAACAAGACATTCCTCTAAATATTAAGACATCCCTCTAAATAACAAGACATACCTGTAAATAACAAGACATCCCTCTAAATAACAAGACATCCCATCTAAATTACAACACAACCCTCTAAAAAACAAGACATCCCTCCAAATAACAAGACAACCCTCTAAAAAACAAGACATCCCTCTAAATAACAAGACATCCCTCTAAATAACAAGACATCCCTCTAATAAACTAGACATTCCGCTAAATATTAAGACATCCCTCTAAATAACAAGACATCCCTCTAAATACCAAGACATCCCTCTAAATATTATGACATCCCTCCAAATAACAAGACAACCCTTTAAAAAACAAGACATCCCTCTAAATAAAAAGACATCCCTCTAAATAACAAGACATTCCTCTAAATATTAAGACATCCCTTCAAATAACAAGACATCCCTCTAAATATTAAGACATTACTCTAAATAACAAGACATCCCTCTAAATATTAAGACATCCCTTTAAATAACAAGACATCTCTCTAAATAACAAGACATCCCTCTAAATAACAAGACATCCCACTAAATAACAAGACATCCCTCTAAATAACAAAACATCCCTTTTAAATAACAAGACATTCCTCTAAATAACAAGACATCCCTCTAAATAACAAGACATCCCTCCAAATAAAAAGACATCCCTCTAAATAGCAAGACATCCCTCTAATAAACAAGACATTCCGCTAAATATTAAGACATCCCTCTAAATAACAAGACATCCCTCTAAATATTAAGACATCCCTTTAAATAACAAGACATCTCTCTAAATAACAAGACATCCCTCTAAATAACAAGACATCCCATCTCACACTTGTACAAACATGTACACACTTAAACAACCATGTACACACTTGTACAACCTTGTACACACTTGTACAAGCTTGTACACACTTGTACAACCTTGTACACACTTGTACAACCTTGTACACACTTGTACAACCTTGTACACAATTGTAAAACCTTGTACACAATTGTACAACCTTGTACAAACCTGTACACCCTTGTACACACTTGTACACCCTTGTACAAACTTGTGCACCCTTGTACACTTTTGTACACCCTTGTACACATTTGTACAACCTTGTACAAACTTGTACACACTTGTACAAACTTGTACACACTCGTACAACCTTGTACACACTTGTACATCCTTGTACACACTTGTACAACCTTGTACTTTTGTACAACCTTGTACACAATTGTAAAACATTGTACACACTTAAACAACCTTGTAGAAACTTGTACACACTTGTATAAACTTTTACATCCTTGTACACATTTGTACACCCTTGTACACACTTGTACAACCTTGTACAAACCTGTAAACCCTTGTACACACTTGTACAAGCTTGTACACGATTGTACAAGCTTGTACACGATTGTACACCCTTGTACACACTTGTGAACCCTTGTACACACTTGTACAACCTTGTACACACTTGTACAACCTTGTACACACTTGTACAACCTTGTACACACTTGTACAACCTTGTACACACTTGTACAACCTTGTACAACCTACTACAAACTTGTACACACTTGTACAAACTTTTACATCCTTGTACACATTTGTACACCCTTGTACACACTTGTACAAACTTGTACATTCTTGTACATACTTGTACACCCTTGTACACACTTGTACAAACTTGTACATTCTTGTACATACTTGTACACCCTTGTACACACTTGTACAACCTTGTACAAACCTGTAAACCCTTGTACAAGCTTGTACACACTTGTACAAACTTGTACACACTTGTACACCCTTGTACAAACTTGTGCACCCTTGTACACACTTGTACAACCTTGTACACACTTGTACAACCTTTTACACATTTGTACAACCTTGTACAAACTTGTACACACTTGAACAAACTTGTACACACTTGTACAACCTTGTACACACTTGTACAACCTTGTACACACTTGTACAACCTTGTACACACTTGTACAACCTTTTACACAATTGTAAAACCTTGTACACACTTGTACATTCTTGTACAAACTTGTACTTACTTGTACAACCTTGTACAAACTTGTACACACTTGTACAAACTTTTACATACTTGTACACATTTGTACACCCTTGTACACACTTTTACAACCTTGTACAAACCTGTACACCCTTGTACACACTTGTACAAGCTTGTACACGATTGTACACCCTTGTACACACTTGTGCACCCTTGTACACACTTGTACACCCTTGTACACACTTGTACAACCTTTTACAAACTTGTACACACTTGTACAAACTTGAACATTCTTGTACATACTTGTACACCCTTGTAAACACTTGTACAACCTTGTACAAACTTGTACACACTTGTACACACTTGTTCAAGCTTGTACACACTTGTACAAGCTTGTACACACTTGTACACCCTTGTACAAACTTGTGCACCCTTGTACACACTTGTACAACCTTGTACACAATTGTACAACCTTGTACAACCATGTACACACTTGTACAACTTTGTACACACTTGTACAACCTTGTACACACTTGTACACCTTTGTACACACTTGTACAACCTTGTACACTATGATACAACCTTGTACACACTTGTACAACCTTGTACACACTTGTACAACCTTTTACAAACTTGTACACACTTGTACAAACTTGTACATTCTTTTGTACACCCTTGTAAACACTTGTACAACCTTGTACAAACCTGTACACCCTTGTACACACTTGTACAAGCTTGTACACACTTGTACAAGCTTGTACACACTTGTACACCCTTGTACAAACTTGTGCACCCTTGTACACTTTTGTACACCCTTGTATACATTGGTACAACCTTGTACAAACTTGTACACACTTGTACAAACTTGTACACACTTGTACAACCTTGTACACCCTTGTACACACTTGTACAACCTTGTACACACTTGTACAACCTTGTACACAATTGTACAACCTTGTACAACCATGTACACACTTGTACAACCTTGTACACACTTGTACAACCTTGTACACACTTGTACACCTTTGTACACACTTATACAACCTTGTACACACTTGTACAACCTTGTACACACTTGTACAACCTTGTACACGTTTGTACAACCTTGTACACACTTGTACAACCTTGTACACGTTTGTACAACCTTGTACACACTTGTACAACCTTGTACACACTTGTACAACCTTGTAAAAACTTGTACAAGCATGTACACGATTGAACACCCTTGTACACACTTGTGCACCCTTGTACACACTTGTACAACCTTGTACACACTTGTACAACCTTGTACACACTTGTACAACCTTGTACACACTTGTACAACCTTGTACACACTTGTACAACCTTGTACAACCTTGTACAAACTTGTACACACTTGTACAAACTTTTACATCCTTGTACACATTTGTACATCCTTGTACACACTTGTACAAACTTGTACATTCTTGTACATACTTGTACACCCTTGTACACACTTGTACAACCTTGTACAAACCTGTAAACCCTTGTACAAGCTTGTACACACTTGTACAAGCTTGTACACACTTGTACAAGCTTGTACACACTTGTACACCCTTGTACAAACTTGTGCACCCTTGTACACTTTTGTACACCCTTGTACACATTTGTACAACCTTGTACAAACTTGTACACACTTGAACAAACTTGTACACACTTGTACAACTTTGTACACACTTGTACAACCTTGTACACACTTGTACAACCTTGTACACGCTTGTACAACCTTGTACACACTTGAACAACCTTTTACACAATTGTAAAACCTTGTACACACTTGTACTTACTTGTACAACCTTGTACAAACTTGTACACACTTGTACAAACTTTTACATCCTTGTACACATTTGTACACCCTTGTACACACTTGTACAACCTTGTACAAACCTGTACACCCTTGTACACACTTGTACAAGCTTGTACACGATTGTACACCCTTGTACACACTTGTGCACCCTTGTATACATTTGTACAACCTTGTACAAACTTGTACACAATTGTACAAACTTGTACACACTTGTACAAACTTGTACACCCTTGTAAACACTTGTACAACCTTGTACACACTTGTACAAACTTGTACACCCTTGTACACACTTGTACAACCTTGTACACACTTGTACAACCTTGTACACACTTGTACAACCTTGTACACAATTGTACAACCTTGTACAACCTTGTACACACTTGTACAACCTTGTACACACTTGTACAACCTTGTACACACTTGTACAACCTTGTAAAAACTTGTACAACCTTGTACACACTTGTACACCCTTGTACACACTTGTACAAGCTTGTACACACTTGTACAAGCTTGTACACACTTGTACAACCTTGTACACACTTGTTCACCCTTGTACACACTTGTTCACCCTTGTACACACTTGTACAACCTTTTACAAACTTGTACACACTTGTACAAAATTGTACATTCTTGTACATACTTGTACATCCTTGTACACATTTGTACACCATTGTACACACTTGTACAAGCTTGTACACACTTGTACACCCTTGTACAAACTTGTGCACCCTTGTACACTTTTGTACACCCTTGTACACATTTGTACAACCTTGTACAAACTTAAACACACTTGTACAAACATGTACACACTTAAACAACCATGTACACACTTGTACAACCTTGTACACACTTGTACAAGCTTGTACACACTTGTACAACCTTGTACACACTTGTACAACCTTGTACACACTTGTACAACCTTGTACACAATTGTAAAACCTTGTACACAATTGTACAACCTTGTACAAACCTGTACACCCTTGTACACACTTGTACAAGCTTGTACACGATTGTACACTCTTGTACACACTTGTGCAACCTTGTACACACTTGTACAACCTTGTACAAACCTGTACACCCTTGTACACACTTGTACACCCTTGTACAAACTTGTGCACCCTTGTACACTTTTGTACACCCTTGTACACATTTGTACAACCTTGTACAAACTTGTACACACTTGTACAAACTTGTACACACTCGTACAACCTTGTACACACTTGTACATCCTTGTACACACTTGTACAACCTTGTACACACTTGTACAACCTTGTACACAATTGTAAAACATTGTACACACTTAAACAACCTTGTAGAAACTTGTACACACTTGTATAAACTTTTACATCCTTGTACACATTTGTACACCCTTGTACACACTTGTACAAGCTTGTACAACCTACTACAAACTTGTACACACTTGTACAAACTTTTACATCCTTGTACACATTTGTACACCCTTGTACACACTTGTACAAACTTGTACATTCTTGTACATACTTGTACACCCTTGTACACACTTGTACAAACTTGTACATTCTTGTACATACTTGTACACCCTTGTACACACTTGTACAACCTTGTACAAACCTGTAAACCCTTGTACAAGCTTATACACACTTGTACAAACTTGTACACACTTGTACACCCTTGTACAAACTTGTACAACCTTTTACACAATTGTAAAACCTTGTACACACTTGTACATTCTTGTACAAACTTGTACTTACTTGTACAAACTTGTGCACCCTTGTACACTTTTGTACACCCTTGTACACATTTGTACAACCTTGTACAAACTTGTACACACTTGAACAAACTTGTACACACTTGTACAACCTTGTACACACTTGTACAACCTTGTACACACTTGTACAACCTTGTACACACTTGTACAAGCTTGTACACACTTGTACAACCTTGTACACACTTGTACAACCTTGTACACACTTGTACAACCTTTTACACAATTGTAAAACCTTGTACACACTTGTACATTCTTGTACAAACTTGTACTTACTTGTACAACCTTGTACAAACTTGTACACACTTGTACAAACTTTTACATCCTTGTACACATTTGTACACCCTTGTACACACTTGTACAACCTTGTACAAACCTGTACACCCTTGTACACACTTGTACAAGCTTGTACACGATTGTACACCCTTGTACACACTTGTGCACCCTTGTACACACTTGTACACCCTTGTACACACTTGTACAACCTTTTACATCCTTGTACACATTTGTACACCCTTGTACACACTTGTACAACCTTGTACAAACCTGTACACCCTTGTACACACTTGTACAAGCTTGTACACGATTGTACACCCTTGTACACACTTGTGCACCCTTGTACACACTTGTACACCCTTGTACACACTTGTACAACCTTTTACAAACTTGTACACACTTGTACAAACTTGAACATTCTTGTACATACTTGTACACCCTTGTAAACACTTGTACAACCTTGTACAAACTTGTACACACTTGTACACACTTGTACAAGCTTGTACACACTTGTACAAGCTTGTACACACTTGTACACCCTTGTACAAACTTGTGCACCCTTGTACACACTTGTACAACCTTGTACACAATTGTACAACCTTGTACAACCATGTACACACTTGTACAACTTTGTACACACTTGTACAACCTTGTACACACTTGTACACCTTTGTACACACTTGTACAACCTTGTACACTATGATTCAACCTTGTACACACTTGTACAACCTTGTACACACTTGTACAACCTTTTACAAACTTGTACACACTTGTACAAACTTGTACATTCTTTTGTACACCCTTGTAAACACTTGTACAACCTTGTACAAACCTGTACACACTTGTACACACTTGTACAAGCTTGTACACACTTGTACAAGCTTGTACACACTTGTACACCCTTGTACAAACTTGTGCACACTTGTGCAACCTTGTACACACTTGTGCAACCTTGTACACACTTGTACAACCTTGTACACTATGATACAACCTTGTACACACTTGTACAACCTTGTACACACTTGTACAACCTTTTACAAACTTGTACACACTTGTACAAACTTGTACATTCTTTTGTACACCCTTGTAAACACTTGTACAACCTTGTACAAACCTGTACACCCTTGTACACACTTGTACAAGCTTGTACACACTTGTACAAGCTTGTACACACTTGTACACCCTTGTACAAACTTGTGCACCCTTGTACACTTTTGTACACCCTTGTATACATTGGTACAACCTTGTACAAACTTGTACACACTTGTACAAACTTGTACACACTTGTACAACCTTGTACACCCTTGTACACACTTGTACAACCTTGTACACACTTGTACAACCTTGTACACAATTGTACAACCTTGTACAACCATGTACACACTTGTACAACCTTGTACACACTTGTACAACCTTGTACACACTTGTACACCTTTGTACACACTTATACAACCTTGTACACACTTGTACAACCTTGTACACACTTGTACAACCTTGTACACGTTTGTACAACCTTGTACACACTTGTACAACCTTGTACACGTTTGTACAACCTTGTACACACTTGTACAACCTTGTACACACTTGTACAACCTTGTAAAAACTTGTACAAGCATGTACACGATTGAACACCCTTGTACACACTTGTGCACCCTTGTACACACTTGTACAACCTTGTACACACTTGTACAACCTTGTACACACTTGTACAACCTTGTACACACTTGTACAACCTTGTACACACTTGTACAACCTTGTACAACCTTGTACAAACTTGTACACACTTGTACAAACTTTTACATCCTTGTACACATTTGTACATCCTTGTACACACTTGTACAAACTTGTACATTCTTGTACATACTTGTACACCCTTGTACACACTTGTACAACCTTGTACAAACCTGTAAACCCTTGTACAAGCTTGTACACACTTGTACAAGCTTGTACACACTTGTACAAGCTTGTACACACTTGTACACCCTTGTACAAACTTGTGCACCCTTGTACACTTTTGTACACCCTTGTACACATTTGTACAACCTTGTACAAACTTGTACACACTTGAACAAACTTGTACACACTTGTACAACTTTGTACACACTTGTACAACCTTGTACACACTTGTACAACCTTGTACACGCTTGTACAACCTTGTACACACTTGAACAACCTTTTACACAATTGTAAAACCTTGTACACACTTGTACTTACTTGTACAACCTTGTACAAACTTGTACACACTTGTACAAACTTTTACATCCTTGTACACATTTGTACACCCTTGTACACACTTGTACAACCTTGTACAAACCTGTACACCCTTGTACACACTTGTACAAGCTTGTACACGATTGTACACCCTTGTACACACTTGTGCACCCTTGTATACATTTGTACAACCTTGTACAAACTTGTACACAATTGTACAAACTTGTACACACTTGTACAAACTTGTACACCCTTGTAAACACTTGTACAACCTTGTACACACTTGTACAAACTTGTACACCCTTGTACACACTTGTACAACCTTGTACACACTTGTACAACCTTGTACACACTTGTACAACCTTGTACACAATTGTACAACCTTGTACAACCTTGTACACACTTGTACAACCTTGTACACACTTGTACAACCTTGTACACACTTGTACAACCTTGTAAAAACTTGTACAACCTTGTACACACTTGTACACCCTTGTACACACTTGTACAAGCTTGTACACACTTGTACAAGCTTGTACACACTTGTACAACCTTGTACACACTTGTTCACCCTTGTACACACTTGTTCACCCTTGTACACACTTGTACAACCTTTTACAAACTTGTACACACTTGTACAAAATTGTACATTCTTGTACATACTTGTACATCCTTGTACACATTTGTACACCATTGTACACACTTGTACAAGCTTGTACACACTTGTACACCCTTGTACAAACTTGTGCACCCTTGTACACTTTTGTACACCCTTGTACACATTTGTACAACCTTGTACAAACTTAAACACACTTGTACAAACATGTACACACTTAAACAACCATGTACACACTTGTACAACCTTGTACACACTTGTACAAGCTTGTACACACTTGTACAACCTTGTACACACTTGTACAACCTTGTACACACTTGTACAACCTTGTACACAATTGTAAAACCTTGTACACAATTGTACAACCTTGTACAAACCTGTACACCCTTGTACACACTTGTACAAGCTTGTACACGATTGTACACTCTTGTACACACTTGTGCAACCTTGTACACACTTGTGCAACCTTGTACACACTTGTACAACCTTGTAAACACTTGTACAACCTTGTACACACTTGTTCAAGCTTGTACACACTTGTACAACCTTGTACAAACCTGTACACCCTTGTACACACTTGTACACCCTTGTACAAACTTGTGCACCCTTGTACACTTTTGTACACCCTTGTACACACTTGTACAACCTTGTACACAATTGTAAAACATTGTACACACTTAAACAACCTTGTAGAAACTTGTACACACTTGTATAAACTTTTACATCCTTGTACACATTTGTACACCCTTGTACACACTTGTACAAGCTTGTACAACCTACTACAAACTTGTACACACTTGTACAAACTTTTACATCCTTGTACACATTTGTACACCCTTGTACACACTTGTACAAACTTGTACATTCTTGTACATACTTGTACACCCTTGTACACACTTGAACAAACTTGTACACACTTGTACAACCTTGTACACACTTGTACAACCTTGTACACACTTGTACAACCTTGTACACACTTGTACAAGCTTGTACACACTTGTACAACCTTGTACACACTTGTACAACCTTGTACACACTTGTACAACCTTTTACACAATTGTAAAACCTTGTACACACTTGTACATTCTTGTACAAACTTGTACTTACTTGTACAACCTTGTACAAACTTGTACACACTTGTACAAACTTTTACATCCTTGTACACATTTGTACACCCTTGTACACACTTGTACAACCTTGTACAAACCTGTACACCCTTGTACACACTTGTACAAGCTTGTACACGATTGTACACCCTTGTACACACTTGTGCACCCTTGTACACACTTGTACACCCTTGTACACACTTGTACAACCTTTTACAAACTTGTACACACTTGTACAAACTTGAACATTCTTGTACATACTTGTACACCCTTGTAAACACTTGTACAACCTTGTACAAACTTGTACACACTTGTACACACTTGTACAAGCTTGTACACACTTGTACAAGCTTGTACACACTTGTACACCCTTGTACAAACTTGTGCACCCTTGTACACACTTGTACAACCTTGTACACAATTGTACAACCTTGTACAACCATGTACACACTTGTACAACTTTGTACACACTTGTACAACCTTGTACACACTTGTACACCTTTGTACACACTTGTACAACCTTGTACACTATGATTCAACCTTGTACACACTTGTACAACCTTGTACACACTTGTACAACCTTTTACAAACTTGTACACACTTGTACAAACTTGTACATTCTTTTGTACACCCTTGTAAACACTTGTACAACCTTGTACAAACCTGTACACCCTTGTACACACTTGTACAAGCTTGTACACACTTGTACAAGCTTGTACACACTTGTACACCCTTGTACAAACTTGTGCACCCTTGTACACTTTTGTACACCCTTTTATACATTGGTACAACCTTGTACAAACTTGTACACACTTGTACAAACTTGTACACACTTGTACAAACTTGTACACCCTTGTACACACTTGTACAACCTTGTACACACTTGTACAACCTTGTACACAATTGTACAACCTTGTACAACCATGTACACACTTGTACAACCTTGTACACACTTGTACAACCTTGTACACACTTGTACACCTTTGTACACACTTATACAACCTTGTACACACTTGTACAACCTTGTACACACTTGTACAACCTTGTACACGTTTGTACAACCTTGTACACACTTGTACAACCTCTTACACACTTGTACAACCTTGTAAAAACTTGTACAAGCATGTACACGATTGAACACCCTTGTACACACTTGTGCACCCTTGTACACACTTGTACAACCTTGTACACACTTGTACAACCTTGTACACACTTGTACAACCTTGTACACACTTGTACAACCTTGTACACACTTGTACAAACTTGTACACACTTGTACAACCTTGTACACACTTGTACAACCTTGTACACACTTGTACAACCTTGTACACACTTGTACAACCTTTTACACAATTGTAAAACCTTGTACACACTTGTACATTCTTGTACAAACTTGTACTTACTTGTACAACCTTGTACAAACTTGTACACACTTGTACAAACTTTTACATCCTTGTACACATTTGTACACCCTTGTACACACTTGTACAACCTTGTACAAACCTGTACACCCTTGTACACACTTGTACAAGCTTGTACAAGATTGTACACCCTTGTACACACTTGTGCACCCTTGTACACACTTGTACACCCTTGTATACACTTGTACAACCTTTTACAAACTTGTACACACTTGTACAAACTTGTTCATTCTTGTGCATACTTGTACACCCTTGTAAACACTTGTACAACCTTGTACAAACCTGTACACCCTTGTACACACTTGTACAAGCTTGTACACACTTGTACAAACTTGTACACACTTGTACACCCTTGTACAAACTTGTGCACCCTTGTATACTTTTGTACACCCTTGTATACATTTGTACAACCTTGTACAAACTTGTACACAATTGTACAAACTTGTACACACTTGTACAAACTTGTACACCCTTGTACACACTTGTTCAACCTTGTACACACTTGTACAACCTTGTACAAACCTGTACACCCTTGTACACACTTGTACAAGCTTGTACACGATTGTACACCCTTGTACACACTTGTGCACCCTTGTACACACTTGTACACCCTTGTACACACTTGTACAACCTTTTACAAACTTGTACACATTCTTGTACATACTTGTACACCCTTGTAAACACTTGTACAACCTTGTACACAATTGTACAACCTTGTACAACCTTGTACACACTTGTACAACCTTGTACACACTTGTACAACCTTGTACACACTTGTACAACCTTGTACACACTTGTACACCTTTGTACACACTTGTTCAACCTTGTACACACTTGTACAACCTTGTACACACTTGTACAACCTTGTACACACTTGTACACACTTGTACAAACTTGTACATTCTTGTACATACTTGCACTCCCTTGTAAACACTTGTACAACCTTGTACAAACCTGTACACCCTTGTACACACTTGTACAAGCTTGTACACACTTCTACAAGCTTGTACACACTTGTACACCCTTGTACAAACTTGTGCACCCTTGTACACTTTTGTACACCCTTGTATACATTTGTACAACCTTGTACAACCTTGTACAAACTTGTACACACTTGTACAAACTTGTACACACTTGTACAAACTTGTACACCCTTGTACACACTTGTACAACCTTGTACACACTTGTACAACCTTGTACACACTTGTGTCTAAGATGTCTTTTTATTTAGAGGGATGTCTTGTTTTTTAGAGGGTTGTCTTGTTTTTTAGAGGGTTTTCTTGTAATTTAGATGGGATGTCTTGTTATTTAGAGGGATGTCTTAATATTTAGCGGAATGTCTTGTTTATTAGAGGGATGTCTTGCTATTTAGAGGGATGTCTTTTTATTTGGAGGGATGTCTTGTTATTTAGAGGGATGTCTTAATATTTAGAGGGATGTCTTGTTATTTAGAGGAATGTCTTGTTATTTAAAAGGGATGTCTTGTTATTTAGAGGGATGTCTTGTTATTTAGTGGGATGTCTTGTTATTTAGAGGGATGTCTTGTTATTTAGAGTGATGTCTTGTTATTTAAAGGGATGTCTTAATATTTAGAGGGATGTCTTGTTATTTAGAGGGATGTCTTAATATTTAGAGGGATGTCTTGTTATTTGAAGGGATGTCTTAATATTTAGAGTGATGTCTTGTTATTTAGAGGGATGTCTTGTTATTTAGAGGGATGTCTTGTTTTTTAGAGGGTTGTCTTGTTATTTGGAGGGATGTCTTGTTTTTTAGAGGGTTGTCTTGTAATTTAGATGGGATGTCTTGTTATTTAGAGGGATGTCTTGTTATTTACAGGTATGTCTTGTTATTTAGAGGGATGTCTTAATATTTAGAGGAATGTCTTGTTATATAGATGGATGTCTTGTTATTTAGAGGGATGTCTTGATATTTAGAGGGATGACTTGTTTTTTAGAGAGATGTCTTGTTATTTAAAGGGTTTTTTTTGTTTTTTAGAGGGTTGTCTTGTTATTTGGAGGGATGTCTTGTTATTTAGATTGATGTCTTAATATTTAGAGGGATGTCTTGTTTTTTAGAGGGATGTCTTGTTATTTAGAGGGATGTCTTGTTATTTAGAGGGATGTCTTGTTATTTAGAGGGATGTCTTGTTATTTAGAGGGATGTCTTGTTATTTGAAGGGATGTTTTAATATTTAGAGAGATGTCTTGTTATTTAGAGGGATGTCTTGTTATTTAGAGGGATGTCTTGTTATTTAGATGGATGTCTTCATATTTGGAGGGATGTCTTGTTATTTAGAGGGATGTCTTGTTATTTGGAGGGATGCTTGTTATTAAGAGGGATGTCTTATAATTTAGAGGGATGTTTCGTTATTTGGAGGTATGTCTTGTTATTTAGAGGGATGTCTTGTTATTTAGAGGGATGTCTTGGTATTTGGAGGGATGTCTAGTTATTTAGAGGGATGTCTTTTTATTTAGAGGGATGTCTTGTTATTTAGAGGGATGTCTTGTTATTTAGAGGGATGTCTTGTTATTTGAAGGGATGTCTTAATATTTAGAGGGATGTCTTGCTTTTTTGAGGGATTTCTTGTTATTTGGAGGGATGTCTTGTTATTTAGAGGGATGTCTTGTTATTTAGAGGAATGTCTTGTTATTTAAAAGGGATGTCTTGTTATTTAGAGGGATGTCTTGTTTTTTAGTGAGATGTCTTGTTATTTAGAGGGATGTCTTGTTATTTAGATAGATGTCTCTTGTTATTTAAAGGGATGTCTTAATATTTAGAGGGATGTCTTGTTATTTAGGGGGATGTCTTAATATTTAGAGGGATGTCTTGTTATTTGGAGGGATGTCTTAATATTTAGAGGGATGTCTTGTTATTTAGATTGATGTCTTGTTATTTAGAGAGATGTCTTGTTATTTAAAGGGATGTCTTAATATTTAGAGGGATGTCTTGTTATTTAGAGGGATGTCTTAATATTTAGAGGGATGTCTTGTTATTTGAAGGGATGTCTTAATATTTAGAGGGATGTCTTGTTATTTAGAGGGATGTCTTGTTATTTAGAGGGATGTCTTGTTTTTTAAAGGGTTGTCTTGTTATTTGGAGGGATGTCTTAATATTTAGAGGGATGTCTTGGTATTTAGAGGGATGTCTTGTTATTTAGAGGGATGTCTTGTTATTTAGAGGGATGTCTTCTTATTTGGAGGGAAGTCTTGTTATTTGGAGGAATGTCTTGTTATTTAGAGGGATATCTTGTTATTTGGAGGGATGTCTTGTTATTTAGAGGGATGTCTTGCTATTTAGAGGGATGTATTTTTATTTGGAGGGATGTCTTGTTATTTAGAGGGATGTCTTTTTATTTAGAGGAATGTCTTGTTATTTAAAAGGGATGTCTTGTTATTTAGAGGGACGTCTTGTTATTTAGTGGGATGTCTTGTTATTTAGAGGGATGTCTTGTTATTTAGAGAGATGTCTTGTTATTTAAAGGGATGTCTTAATATTTAGAGGGATGTCTTGTTATTTAGAGGGATGTCTTAATATTTAGAGGGATGTCTTGTTATTTGGAGGGATGTCTTAATATTTAGAGGGATGTCTTGTTATTTAGAGGGATGTCTTGTTATTTAGAGGGATGTCTTGTTTTTTAGAGGGTTGTCTTGTAATTTAGATGGGATGTCTTGTTATTTAGAGGGATGTCTTGTTATTTGGAGGGATGTCTTTTTATTTAGAGGGATGTCTTGTTTTTTAGAGGGTTGTCTTGTTATTTGGAGGGATGTCTTGTTTTTTAGAGGGTTGTCTTGTAATTTAGATGGGATGTCTTGTTATTTAGAGGGATGTCTTAATATTTAGCGGAATGTCTTGTTTATTAGAGGGATGTCTTGCTATTTAGAGGGATGTCTTTTTATTTGGAGGGATGTCTTGTTATTTAGAGGGATGTCTTGTTATTTAGAGGAATGTCTTGTTATTTAAAAGGGATGTCTTGTTATTTAGAGGGATGTCTTGTTATTTAGTGGGATGTCTTGTTATTTAGAGGGATGTCTTGTTATTTAGAGAGATGTCTTGTTATTTAAAGGGATGTCTTAATATTTAGAGGGATGTCTTAATATTTAGCGGAATGTCTTGTTTATTAGAGGGATGTCTTGCTATTTAGAGGGATGTCTTTTTATTTGGAGGGATGTCTTGTTATTTAGAGGGATGTCTTGTTATTTAGAGGAATGTCTTGTTATTTAAAAGGGATGTCTTGTTATTTAGAGGGATGTCTTGTTATTTAGTGGGATGTCTTGTTATTTAGAGGGATGTCTTATTATTTAGAGAGATGTCTTGTTATTTAAAGGGATGTCTTAATATTTAGAGGGATGTCTTGTTATTTAGAGGGATGTCTTAATATTTAGAGGGATGTCTTGTTATTTGAAGGGATGTTTTAATATTTAGAGGGATGTCTTGTTATTTAGAGGGATGTCTTGTTATTTAGAGGGATGTCTTGTTATTTAGAGGGATGTCTTGTTTTTTAAAGGGTTGTCTTGTTATTTGGAGGGATGTCTTAATATTTAGAGGGATGTCTTGGTATTTAGAGGGATGTCTTGTTATTTAGAGGGATGTCTTAATATTTAGCGGAATGTCTTAAGGGATGTCTTGTTTTTTAGAGGGTTGTCTTGTAATTTAGATGGGATGTCTTGTTATTTAGAGGGATGTCTTGTTATTTACAGGTATGTCTTGTTATTTAGAGGGATGTCTTAATATTTAGAGGAATGTCTTGTTATATAGATGGATGTCTTGTTATTTAAAGGGATGTCTTGATATTTAGAGGGATGTCTTGTTTTTTAGAGAGATGTCTTGTTATTTAGAGGGTTTTTTTGTTTTTTAGAGGGTTGTCTTGTTATTTTAAGGGATGTCTTGTTATTTAGATTGATGTCTTAATATTTAGAGGGATGTCTTTTTATTTGGAGAGATGTCTTGTTATTTAGAGGGATGTCTTGTTATTTAGAGGAATGTCTTGTTATTTAAAAGGGATGTCTTGTTATTTAGAGGGATGTCTTGTTATTTAGAGGGATGTCTTGTTATTTAGAGGGATGTCTTGTTATTTAGAGGGATGTCTTGTTATTTAGAGGGATGTCTTGTTATTTGAAGGGATGTCTTAATATTTAGAGAGATGTCTTGTTATTTAGAGGGATGTCTTGTTATTTAGAGGGATGTCTTGTTATTTAGAGGGATGTCTTCATATTTGGAGGGATGTCTTCATATTTGGAGGGATGTCTTGTTATTTAGAGGGATGTCTTGTTATTTAGAGGGATGTCTTGTTATTTAGAGGGATGTCTTGGTATTTGGAGGGATGTCTAGTTATTTAGAGGGATGTCTTTTTATTTAGAGGGATGTCTTGTTATTTAGAGGGATGTCTTGGTATTTGGAGGGATGTCTAGTTATTTAGAGGGATGTCTTTTTATTTAGAGGGATGTCTTGTTATTTAGAGGGATGTCTTGTTATTTAGAGGGATGTCTTGTTATTTGAAGGGATGTCTTAATATTTAGAGGGATGTCTTGCTATTTTGAGGGATTTCTTGTTATTTGGAGGGATGTCTTGTTATTTAGAGGGATGTCTTGTTATTTAGAGTAATGTCTTGTTATTTAAAAGGGATGTCTTGTTATTTAGAGGGATGTCTTGTTATTTAGTGGGATGTCTTGTTATTTAGAGGGATGTCTTGTTATTTAGAGAGATGTCTTGTTATTTAAAGGGATGTCTTAATATTTAGAGGGATGTCTTGTTATTTAGAGGGATTTCTTAATATTTAGAGGGATGTCTTGTTATTTGGAGGGATGTCTTAATATTTAGAGGGATGTCTTGTTATTTAGAGGGATGTCTTGTTATTTAGAGAGATGTCTTGTTATTTAAAGGGATGTCTTAATATTTAGAGGGATGTCTTGTTATTTAGAGGGATGTCTTAATATTTAGAGGGATGTCTTGTTATTTGAAGGGATGTCTTAATATTTAGAGGGATGTCTTGTTATTTAGAGGGATGTCTTGTTATTTAGAGGGATGTCTTGTTTTTTAAAGGGTTGTCTTGTTATTTGGAGGGATGTCTTAATATTTAGAGGGATGTCTTGGTATTTAGAGGGATGTCTTGTTATTTAGAGGGATGTCTTGTTATTTAGAGGGATGTCTTCTTATTTGGAGGGAAGTCTTGTTATTTGGAGGAATGTCTTGTTATTTAGAGGGATATCTTGTTATTTGGAGGGATGTCTTGTTATTTAGAGGGATGTCTTGCTATTTAGAGGGATGTCTTTTTATTTGGAGGGATGTCTTGTTATTTAGAGGGATGTCTTGTTATTTAGAGGAATGTCTTGTTATTTAAAAGGGATGTCTTGTTATTTAGAGGGACGTCTTGTTATTTAGTGGGATGTCTTGTTATTTAGAGGGATGTCTTGTTATTTAGAGAGATGTCTTGTTATTTAAAGGGATGTCTTAATATTTAGAGGGATGTCTTGTTATTTAGAGGGATGTCTTAATATTTAGAGGGATGTCTTGTTATTTGGAGGGATGTCTTAATATTTAGAGGGATGTCTTGTTATTTAGAGGGATGTCTTGTTATTTAGAGGGATGTCTTGTTTTTTAAAGGGTTTTCTTGTTATTTGGAGGGATGTCTTAATATTTAGAGGGATGTCTTGGTATTTGGAGGGATGTCTTGTTATTTAGAGGGATGTCTTAATATTTAGCGGAATGTCTAGTTTATTAGAGGGATGTCTTGTTATTTAGAGGGATGTCTTGTTATTTAGAGAGATGTCTTATTATTTGGAGGGATGTCTTGTTATTTAGAGGGATGTCTTAATATTTAGAGGGATGTCTTGTTTTTTAGTGGGATGTCTTGTTATTTAGAGGGATGTCTTGTTATTTAGAGGGTTTTTTTGTTTTTTAGAGGGTTGTCTTGTTATTTGGAGGGATGTCTTGTTATTTAGATTGATGTCTTAATATTTAGAGGGATGTCTTGTTATTTAGAGGGATGTCTTGTTATTTAGAGGGATGTCTTGTTATTTGAAGGGATGTCTTAATATTTAGAGAGATGTCTTGTTATTTAGAGGGATGTCTTGTTATTTAGAGGGATGTCTTGTTATTTAGAGGGATGTCTTCATATTTGGAGGGATGTCTTCATATTTGGAGGGATGTCTTGTTATTTAGAGGGATGTCTTGTTATTTAGAGGGATGTCTTGTTATTTAGAGGGATGTCTTGGTATTTGGAGGGATGTCTAGTTATTTAGAGGGATGTCTTTTTATTTAGAGGGATGTCTTGTTATTTAGAGGGATGTCTTGGTATTTGGAGGGATGTCTAGTTATTTAGAGGGATGTCTTTTTATTTAGAGGGATGTCTTGTTATTTAGAGGGATGTCTTGTTATTTAGAGGGATGTCTTGTTATTTGAAGGGATGTCTTAATATTTAGAGGGATGTCTTGTTATTTAGAGGGATGTCTTGTTATTTAGAGGGATGTCTTGTTTTTTAAAGGGTTGTCTTGTTATTTGGAGGGATGTCTTAATATTTAGAGGGATGTCTTGGTATTTAGAGGGATGTCTTGTTATTTAGAGGGATGTCTTGTTATTTAGAGGGATGTCTTCTTATTTGGAGGGAAGTCTTGTTATTTGGAGGAATGTCTTGTTATTTAGAGGGATATCTTGTTATTTGGAGGGATGTCTTGTTATTTAGAGGGATGTCTTGCTATTTAGAGGGATGTCTTTTTATTTGGAGGGATGTCTTGTTATTTAGAGGGATGTCTTGTTATTTAGAGGAATGTCTTGTTATTTAAAAGGGATGTCTTGTTATTTAGAGGGACGTCTTGTTATTTAGTGGGATGTCTTGTTATTTAGAGGGATGTCTTGTTATTTAGAGAGATGTCTTGTTATTTAAAGGGATGTCTTAATATTTAGAGGGATGTCTTGTTATTTAGAGGGATGTCTTAATATTTAGAGGGATGTCTTGTTATTTGGAGGGATGTCTTAATATTTAGAGGGATGTCTTGTTATTTAGAGGGATGTCTTGTTATTTAGAGGGATGTCTTGTTTTTTAAAGGGTTTTCTTGTTATTTGGAGGGATGTCTTAATATTTAGAGGGATGTCTTGGTATTTGGAGGGATGTCTTGTTATTTAGAGGGATGTCTTAATATTTAGCGGAATGTCTAGTTTATTAGAGGGATGTCTTGTTATTTAGAGGGATGTCTTGTTATTTAGAGAGATGTCTTAATATTTGGAGGGATGTCTTGTTATTTAGAGGGATGTCTTAATATTTAGAGGGATGTCTTGTTTTTTAGTGGGATGTCTTGTTATTTAGAGGGATGTCTTGTTATTTAGAGGGTTTTTTTGTTTTTTAGAGGGTTGTCTTGTTATTTGGAGGGATGTCTTGTTATTTAGATTGATGTCTTAATATTTAGAGGGATGTCTTGTTTTTTAGAGGGATGTCTTGTTATTTAGAGGGATGTCTTGTTATTTAGAGGGATGTCTTGTTATTTAGAGGGATGTCTTGTTATTTAGAGGGATGTCTTGTTATTTGAAGGGATGTCTTAATATTTAGAGAGATGTCTTGTTATTTAGAGGGATGTCTTGTTATTTAGAGGGATGTCTTCATATTTGGAGGGATGTCTTCATATTTGGAGGGATGTCTTGTTATTTAGAGGGATGTCTTGTTATTTGGAGGGATGCTTGTTATTAAGAGGGATGTCTTATAATTTAGAGGGATGTCTTGTTATTTGGAGGTATGTCTTGTTATTTAGAGGGATGTCTTGTTATTTAGAGGGATGTCTTGGTATTTGGAGGGATGTCTAGTTATTTAGAGGGATGTCTTTTTATTTAGAGGGATGTCTTGTTATTTAGAGGGATGTCTTGGTATTTGGAGGGATGTCTAGTTATTTAGAGGGATGTCTTTTTATTTAGAGGGATGTCTTGTTATTTAGAGGGTTGTCTTGTTATTTAGAGGGATGTCTTGTTATTTGAAGGGATGTCTTAATATTTAGAGGGATGTCTTGCTATTTTGAGGGATTTCTTGTTATTTGGAGGGATGTCTTGTTATTTAGAGGGATGTCTTGTTATTTAGAGGAATGTCTTGTTATTTAAAAGGGATGTCTTGTTATTTAGAGGGATGTCTTGTTATTTAGTGGGATGTCTTGTTATTTAGAGGGATGTCTTGTTATTTAGAGAGATGTCTTGTTATTTAAAGGGATGTCTTAATATTTAGAGGGATGTCTTGTTATTTAGAGGGATGTCTTAATATTTAGAGGGATGTCTTGTTATTTGGAGGGATGTCTTAATATTTAGAGGGATGTCTTGTTATTTAGAGGGATGTCTTGTTATTTAGAGAGATGTCTTGTTATTTAAAGGGATGTCTTAATATTTAGAGGGATGTCTTGTTATTTAGAGGGATGTCTTAATATTTAGAGGGATGTCTTGTTATTTGAAGGGATGTCTTAATATTTAGAGGGATGTCTTGTTATTTAGACGGATGTCTTGTTATTTAGAGGGATGTCTTGTTTTTTAAAGGGTTGTCTTGTTATTTGGAGGGATGTCTTGGTATTTAGAGGGATGTCTTGTTATTTAGAGGGATGTCTTGTTATTTAGAAGGATGTCTTCTTATTTGGAGGGAAGTCTTGTTATTTGGAGGAATGTCTTGTTATTTAGAGGGATATCTTGTTATTTGGAGGGATGTCTTGTTATTTAGAGGGATGTCTTGCTATTTAGAGGGATGTCTTTTTATTTGGAGGGATGTCTTGTTATTTAGAGGGATGTCTTGTTATTTAGAGGAATGTCTTGTTATTTAAAAGGGATGTCTTGTTATTTAGAGGGACGTCTTGTTATTTAGTGGGATGTCTTGTTATTTAGAGGGATGTCTTGTTATTTAGAGGGATGTCTTGTTATTTAAAGGGATGTCTTAATATTTAGAGGGATGTCTTGTTATTTAGAGGGATGTCTTAATATTTAGAGGGATGTCTTGTTATTTGGAGGGATGTCTTAATATTTAGTGGGATGTCTTGTTATTTAGAGGGATGTCTTGTTATTTAGAGGGATGTCTTGTTTTTTAAAGGGTTTTCTTGTTATTTGGAGGGATGTCTTAATATTTAGAGGGATGTCTTGGTATTTGGAGGGATGTCTTGTTATTTAGAGGGATGTCTTAATATTTAGCGGAATGTCTAGTTTATTAGAGGGATGTCTTGTTATTTAGAGGGATGTCTTGTTATTTAGAGGGATGTCTTAATATTTGGAGGGATGTCTTGTTATTTAGAGGGATGTCTTAATATTTAGAGGGATGTCTTGTTTTTTACTGGGATGTCTTGTTATTTAGAGGGATGTCTTGTTATTTGGAGAGATGTCTTTTTATTTAGAGGGATGTCTTGTTTTTTAGAGGGTTGTCTTGTTATTTGGAGGGATGTCTTGTTTTTTCGAGGGTTGTCTTGTAATTTAGATGGGATGTCTTGTTATTTAGAGGGATGTCTTAATATTTAGCGGAATGTCTTGTTTATTAGAGGGATGTCTTGCTATTTAGAGGGATGTCTTTTTATTTGGAGGCATGTCTTGTTATTTAGAGGGATGTCTTGTTATTTAGAGGAATGTCTTGTTATTTAAAAGGGATGTCTTGTTATTTAGAGGGATGTCTTGTTATTTAGTGGGATGTCTTGTTATTTAGAGGGATGTCTTGTTATTTAGAGAGATGTCTTGTTATTTAAAGGGATGTCTTAATATTTAGAGGGATGTCTTGTTATTTGAAGGGATGTCTTAATATTTAGAGGGATGTCTTGTTATTTAGAGGGATGTCTTGTTATTTAGAGGGATGTCTTGTTATTTAGAGGAATGTCTTGTTATTTAAAAGGGATGTCTTGTTATTTAGAGGGATGTCTTGTTATTTAGTAGGATGTCTTGTTATTTAGAGAGATGTCTTGTTATTTAAAGGGATGTCTTAATATTTAGAGGGATGTCTTGTTATTTAGAGGGATGTCTTAATATTTAGAGGGATGTCTTGTTATTTGAAGGGATGTCTTAATATTTAGAGGGATGTCTTGTTATTTAGAGGGATGTCTTGTTATTTAGAGGGATGTCTTGTTTTTTAAAGGGTTGTCTTGTTATTTGGAGGGATGTCTTAATATTTAGAGGGATGTCTTGGTATTTAGAGGGATGTCTTAATATTTAGCGGAATGTCTAGTTTATTAGAGGGATGTCTTGTTATTTAGAGGGATGTCTTGTTATTTAGAGGGATGTCTTGTTTTTTAGAGGGTTGTCTTGTTATTTGGAGGGATGTCTTGTTTTTTAGAGGGTTGTGTTGTAATTTAGATGGGATGTCTTGTTATTTAGAGGGATGTCTTGTTATTTACAGGTATGTCTTGTTATTTAGAGGGATGTCTTAATATTTAGAGGAATGTCTTGTTATATAGATGGATGTCTTGTTATTTAGAGGGATGTCTTGATATTTAGAGGGATGTCTTGTTTTTTAGAGAGATGTCTTGTTATTTAGAGGGTTTTTTTGTTTTTTAGAGGGTTGTCTTGTTATTTGGAGGGATGTCTTGTTATTTAGATTGATGTCTTAATATTTAGAGAGATGTCTTGTTTTTTAGAGGGATGTCTTGTTATTTAGAGGGATGTCTTGTTATTTAGAGGGATGTCTTGTTATTTAGAGGGATGTCTTGTTATTTAGAGGGATGTCTTGTTATTTGAAGGGATGTCTTAATATTTAGAGAGATGTCTTGTTATTTAGAGGGATGTCTTGTTATTTAGAGGGATGTCTTGTTATTTAGAGGGATGTCTTCATATTTGGAGGGATGTCTTGTTATTTAGAGGGATGTCTTGTTATTTAGAGGGATGTCTTAATATTTAGCGGAATGTCTAGTTTATTAGAGGGATGTCTTGTTATTTAGAGGGATGTCTTGTTATTTAGAGGGATGTCTTAATATTTGGAGGGATGTCTTGTTATTTAGAGGGATGTCTTAATATTTAGAGGGATGTCTTGTTTTTTAGTGGGATGTCTTGTTATTTAGAGGGATGTCTTGTTATTTGGAGAGATGTCTTTTTATTTAGAGGGATGTCTTTTTTTTTAGAGGGTTGTCTTGTTATTTGGAGGGATGTCTTAATATTTAGAGGGATGTCTTGGTATTTGGAGGGATGTCTTGTTATTTAGAGGGATGTCTTAATATTTAGCGGAATGTCTAGTTTATTAGAGGGATGTCTTGTTATTTAGAGAGATGTCTTGTTATTTAGAGGGATGTCTTGTTATTTAGAGGGATGTCTTCTTATTTGGAGGGAAGTCTTGTTATTTGGAGGAATGTCTTGTTATTTAGAGGGATATCTTGTTATTTGGAGGGATGTCTTGTTATTTAGAGGGATGTCTTGCTATTTAGAGGGATGTCTTTTTATTTGGAGGGATGTCTTGTTATTTAGAGGGATGTCTTGTCATTTAGAGGAATGTCTTGTTATTTAAAAGGGATGTCTTGTTATTTAGAGGGACGTCTTGTTATTTAGTGGGATGTCTTGTTATTTAGAGGGATGTCTTGTTATTTAGAGAGATGTCTTGTTATTTAAAGGGATGTCTTAATATTTAGAGGGATGTCTTGTTATTTAGAGGGATGTCTTAATATTTAGAGGGATGTCTTGTTATTTGGAGGGATGTCTTAATATTTAGAGGGATGTCTTGTTATTTAGAGGGATGTCTTGTTATTTAGAGGGATGTCTTGTTTTTTAAAGGGTTGTCTTGTTATTTGGAGGGATGTCTTAATATTTAGAGGGATGTCTTGGTATTTGGAGGGATGTCTTGTTATTTAGAGGGATGTCTTAATATTTAGCGGAATGTCTAGTTTATTAGAGGGATGTCTTGTTATTTAGAGGGATGTCTTGTTATTTAGAGGGATGTCTTAATATTTGGAGGGATGTCTTGTTATTTAGAGGGATGTCTTATTTGTACAACCTTGTACAAACTTGTACACACTTGTACAAACTTGTACACACTTGTACAACCTTGTACACACTTGTACAACCTTGTACACACATTTACAACCTCGTACACACTTGTACAACCTTGTACACACTTGTACAACCTTGTACACAATTGTAAAACCTTGTACACACTTGTACAACCTTGTACACACTTGTACACCCTTGTACACACTTGTACAAAATTTTACATTCTTGTACATACTTGTACACCCTTGTACACACTTGTACAACCTTGTACAAACCTGTACACCCTTGTACACACTTGTACAAGCTTGTACACACTTGTACAAGCTTGTACACACTTGTACAAGCTTGTACACACTTGTACAAGCTTGTACACACTTGTACACCCTTGTACAAACTTGTGCACCCTTGAACACTTTTGTACACCCTTGTACACATTTGTACAACCTTGTACAAACTTAAACACACTTGTACAAACATGTACACACTTGTACAAACATGTACACACTTGTACAACCTTGTACACACTTGTACAACCTTGTACACACTTGTACAAGCTTGTATACACTTGTACAACCTTGTACACACTTGTACAACCTTGTACACACTTGTACAAGCTTGTACACACTTGTACAACCTTGTACACACTTGTACAACCTTTTACACAATTGTAAAACCTTGTACACACTTGTACATTCTTGTACAAACTTGTACTTACTTGTACAACCTTGTACAAACTTGTACACACTTGTACAAACTTTTACATCCTTGTATACATTTGTACACCCTTGTACACACTTGTACAACCTTGTACAAACCTGTACACCCTTGTACACACTTGTACAAGCTTGTACACGATTGTACACCCTTGTACACACTTGTGCACCCTTGTACACACTTGTACACCCTTGTACACACATGTACAACCTTTTACAAACTTGTACACACTTGTACAAACTTGTACATTTTTGTACATACTTGTACACCCTTGTAAACACTTGTACAAAATTGTACAAACCTGTACACCCTTGTACACACTTGTACAAGCTTGTACACACTTGTACAAGCTTGTACACACTTGTACACCCTTGTACAAACTTGTGCACCCTTGTACACTTTTGTACACCCTTGTATACTTTTGTACAAACTTGTACAAACTTGTACACACTTGTACAAACTTGTACACACTTGTACAAACTTGTACACCCTTGTACACACTTGTACAACCTTGTACACACTTGTACAACCTTGTACAAACCTGTACACCCTTGTACACACTTGTACAAGCTTGTACACGATTGTACACTCTTGTACACACTTGTGCAACCTTGTACACACTTGTACAACCTTGTACACACTTGTACAACCTTGTACACACTTGTTCAAGCTTGTACACACTTGTACAACCTTGTACACACTTGTACACCCTTGTACACACTTGTACAACCTTTTACAAACTTGTACACACTTGTACAAAATTGTACATTCTTGTACATACTTGTACACCCTTGTACACACTTGTAAATAACAAGACATCCCTCTAAATAACAAGACATCCCATCTAAATTACAAGACAACCCTCTAAAAAACAAGACATCCCTTAAGACATTCCGCTAAATATTAAGACATCCCTCTAAATAACAAGACATCCCTCTAAATACCAAGACATCCCTCTAAATATTAAGACATCCCTCCAAATAACAAGACAACCCTTTAAAAAACAAGACATCCCTCTATAAAACAAGACATCCCTCTAAATAACAAGACATCCCTCTAAATAACAAGACATCCCTCTAAATATAAAGACATCCCTTTAAATAACAAGACATCCCTCTAAATATTAAGACATCCCTCTAAATAACAAGACATCCCTCTAAATATTAAGACATCCCTTTAAATAACAAGACATCTCTCTAAATAACAAGACATCCCTCTAAATAACAAGACATCCCACTAAATAACAAGACATCCCTCTAAATAACAAGACATCCCTTTTAAATAACAAGACATTCCTCTAAATAACAAGACATCCCTCTAAATAACAAGACATCCCTCCAAATAAAAAGACATCCCTCTAAATAGCAAGACATCCCTCTAATAAACAAGACATTCCGCTAAATATTAAGACATCCCTCTAAATATTAAGACATCCCTTTAAATAACAAGACATCTCTCTAAATAACAAGACATCCCTCTAAATAACAAGACATCCCACTAAATAACAAGACATCCCTCTAAATAACAAGACATCCCTTTTAAATAACAACACATTCCTCTAAATAACAAGACATCCCTCTAAATAACAAGACATCCCTCCAACTAAAAAGACATCCCTCTAAATAGCAAGACATCCCTCTAATAAACAAGACATTCCGGCTAAATATTAAGACATCCCTCTAAATAACAAGACATCCCATCTAAATTACAAGACAACCCTCTAAAAAACAAGACATCCCTCCAAATAACAAGACAACCCTCTAAAAAACAAGACATCCCTCTAAATAAAAAGACATCTCTCCAAATAACAAGACATCCCTCTAAATAACAAGACATCCCATCTAAATTACAAGACAACCCTCTAAAAAACAAGACATCCCTCTAAATAACAAGACATCCGTCTAAATAACAAGACATCCCTCTAAATATTAAGACATCCCTCCAAATAACAAGACATCCCTCTAAATATTAAGACATCCCTCTAAATAACAAAACATCCCTCTAAATATTAAGACATCCCTTTAAATAACAAGACATCTCTCTAAATAACAAGACATCCCTCTAAATAACAAGACATCCCACTAAATAACAAGACGTCCCTCTAAATAACAAGACATCCCTTTTAAATAACAAGACATTCCTCTAAATAACAAGACATCCCTCTAAATAACAAGACATCCCTCCAAATAAAAAGACATCCCTCTAAATAGCAAGACATCCCTCTAAATAACAAGACATCCCTCCAAATAACAAGATATCCCTCTAAATAACAAGACATTCCTCCAAATAACAAGACTTCCCTCCAAATAAGAAGACATCCCTCTAAATAACAAGACATCCCTCTAAATAACAAGACATCCCTCTAAATATCAAGACATCCCTCTAAATATTAAGACATCCCTCCAAATAACAAGACAACCCTTTAAAAAACAAGACATCCCTCTAAATAACAAGACATCCCTCTAAATAACAAGACATCCCTCTAAATATTAAGACATCCCTTCAAATAACAAGACATCCCTCTAAATATTAAGACATCCCTCTAAATAACAAGACATCCCTCTAAATATTAAGACATCCCTTTAAATAACAAGACATCTCTCTAAATAACAAGACATCCCTCTAAATAACAAGACATCCCTCTAAATATTAAGACATCCCTCAAAATAACAAGACATCCCTCTAAATATTAAGACATCCCTCTAAATAACAAGACATCCCTCTAAATATTAAGACATCCCTTTAAATAACAAGACATCTCTCTAAATAACAAGACATCCCTCTAAATAACAAGACATCTCACTAAAAAACAAGACATCCCTCTAAATAACAAGACATCCCTTTTAAATAACAAGACATTCCTCTAAATAACAAGACATCCCTCTAAATAACAAGACATCCCTCCAAATAACAAGAAATCCCTCAAAAAAGCAAGACATCCCTCTAAATATTAAGACATCCCTTCAAATAACAAGACATCCCTCTAAATAACAAGACATCCCTCTAAATAACAAGACATCCCTCTAAATAAAAAGACATCCCTCTAAATAACTAGACATCCCTCCAAATACCAAGACATCCCTCTAAATAACAAGACATCCCTCTAAATAACAAGACATACCTCCAAATAACGAAACATCCCTCTAAATTATAAGACATCCCTCTTAATAACAAGCATCCCTCCAAATAACAAGACATCCCTCTAAATAACAAGACATCCCTCTAAATAACAAGACATCCCTCTAAATAACAAGACATCTCTCTAAATATTAAGACATCCCTTCAAATAACAAGACATCCCTCTAAATAACAAGACATCCCTCTAAATAACAAGACATCCCTCTAAATAACAAGACATCCCTCTAAATAACAAGACATCCCTCTAAAAAACAAGACATCCCTCTAAATATTAAGACATCAATCTAAATAACAAGACATCCCTCCAAATAACAAGACAACCCTCTAAAAAACAAAAAAACCCTTTAAATAACAAGACATCTCTCTAAAAAACAAGACATCCCTCTAAATATCAAGACATCCCTCTAAATAACAAGACATCCATCTATATAACAAGACATTCCTCTAAATATTAAGACATCCCTCTAAATAACAAGACATACCTGTAAATAACAAGACATCCCTCTAAATAACAAGACATCCCATCTAAATTACAAGACAACCCTCTAAAAAACAAGACATCCCTCCAAATAACAAGACAACCCTCTAAAAAACAAGACATCCCTCTAAATAACAAGACATCCCTCTAAATAACAAGATATCACTCTAAATATTAAGACATACCTCCAAATAACAAGACAACCCTTTAAAAAACAAGACATTCCTCTAAATAACAAGACATCCCTCTAAATAACAAGACATCCCTCTAAATATTAAGACATCCCTTCGAATAACAAGACATCCCTCTAAATATTAAGACATCCCTCTAAATAACAAGACATCCCTCTAAATATTAAGACATCCCTTTAAATAACAAGACATCTCTCTAAATAACAAGACATCCCTCTAAATAACAAGACATTCCTCTAAATAACAAGACATCCCTCTAAATAACAAGACATCCCATCTAAATTACAAGACAACCCTCTAAAAAACAAGACATCCCTCTAAATAACAAGACATCCCTCTAAATAAAAAGACATCCCTCTAAATATTAAGACATCCCTCCAAATAACAAGACATCCCTCTAAATATTAAGACATCCCTCTAAATAACAAGATATCCCTCTAAATATTAAGACATCCCTTTAAATAACAAGACATCTCTCTAAATAACAAGACATCCCTCTAAATAACAAGACATCCCACTAAATAACAAGACGTCCCTCTAAATAACAAGACATCCCTTTTAAATAACAAGACATTCCTCTAAATAACAAGACATCCCTCTAAATAACAAGACATCCCTCCAAATAAAAAGACATCCCTCTAAATAGCAAGACATCCCTCTAAATAACAAGACATCCCTCCAAATAACAAGATATCCCTCTAAATAACAAGACATTCCTCTAAATAACAAGACTTCCCTCCAAATAAGAAGACATCCCTCTAAATAACAAGACATCCCTCTAAATAACAAGACATCCCTCTAAATAACAAGACATCCCTCTAAATATCAAGACATCCCTCTAAATATTAAGACATCCCTCCAAATAACAAGACAACCCTTTAAAAAACAAGACATCCCTCTAAATAACAAGACATCCCTCTAAATAACAAGACATCCCTCTAAATATTAAGACATCCCTTAAAATAACAAGACATCCCTATAAATATTAAGACATCCCTCTAAATAACAAGACATCCCTCTAAATATTAAGACATCCCTTTAAATAACAAGACATCTCTCTAAATAACAAGACATCCCTCTAAATAACAAGACATCCCTCTAAATATTAAGACATCCCTCCAAATAACAAGACATCCCTCTAAATATTAAGACATCCCTCTAAATAACAAGACATCCCTCTAAATATTAAGACATCCCTTTAAATAACAAGACATCTCTCTAAATAACAAGACATCCCTCTAAATAACAAGACATCTCACTAAAAAACAAGACATCCCTCTAAATAACAAGACATCCCTTTTAAATAACAAGACATTCCTCTAAATAACAAGACATCCCTCTAAATAACAAGACATCCCTCCAAATAACAAGAAATCCCTCAAAAAAGCAAGACATCCCTCTAAATATTAAGACATCCCTTCAAATAACAAGACATCCCTCTAAATAACAAGACATCCCTCTAAATAACAAGACATCCCTCTAAATAAAAAGACATCCCTTTAAATAACTAGACATCCCTCCAAATACCAAGACATCCCTCTAAATAACAAGACATCCCTCTAAATAACAAAACATACCTCCAAATAACGAAACATCCCTCTAAATTATAAGACATCCCTCTTAATAACAAGCATCCCTCCAAATAACAAGACATCCCTCTAAATAACAAGACATCCCTCCAAATATGAAGACATCCCTCTAAATAACAAGACATCCCTCTAAATAACAAGACATCCCTCTAAATAACAAGACATCTCTCTAAATATTAAGACATCCCTTCAAATAACAAGACATCCCTCTAAATAACAAGACATCCCTCTAAATAACAAGACATCCCTCTAAATAACAAGACATCCCTCTAAAAAACAAGACATCCCTCTAAATATTAAGACATCAATCTAAATAACAAGACATCCCTCCAAATAACAAGACAACCCTCTAAAAAACAAAAAACCCTTTAAATAACAAGACATCTCTCTAAAAAACAAGACATCCCTCTAAATATCAAGACATCCCTCTAAATAACAAGACATCCATCTATATAACAAGACATTCCTCTAAATATTAAGACATCCCTCTAAATAACAAGACATACCTGTAAATAACATGACATCCCTCTAAATAACAAGACATCCCATCTAAATTACAAGACAACCCTCTAAAAAAAAAGACATCCCTCCAAATAACAAGACAACCCTCTAAAAAACAAGACATCCCTCTAAATAACAAGACATCCCTCTAAATAACAAGACATCACTCTAAATAACAAGACATACCTGTAAATAACAAGACATCCCTCTAAATAACAAGACATCCCTCTAAATAACAAGACATCCCTCTAAATATTAAGACATCCCTTTAAATAACAAGACATCTCTCTAAATAACAAGACATCCCTCTAAATAACAAGACATCCCACTAAATAACAAGACATCCCTCTAAATAACAAGACATCCCTCTAAATATTAAGACATCCCTTTAAATAACAAGACATCTCTCTAAATAACAAGACATCCCTCTAAATAACAAGACATCCCACTAAATAACAAGACATCCCTCTAAATAACAAGACATCCCTTTTAAATAACAAGACATTCCTCTAAATAACAAGACATCCCTCTAAATAACAAGACATCCCTCCAAATAAAAAGACATCCCTCTAAATAGCAAGACATCCCTCTAATAAACAAGACATTCCGCTAAATATTAAGACATCCCTCTAAATAACAAGACATCCCATCTAAATTACAAGACAACCCTCGAAAAAACAAGACATCCCTCCAAATAACAAGACAACCCTCTAAAAAACAAGACATCCCTCTAAATAAAAAGACATCTCTCCAAATAACAAGACATCCTTCTAAATAACAAGACATCCCACTAAAAAACAAGACATCCCTCTAAATATTAAGACATCCCTCTAAATAACAAGACATCCCTCCTAATATTAAGACATCCCTCTAAATAACAAGACATCCCTCTAAATAACAAGACATCCCTCTAATAAACTAGACATTCCGCTAAATATTAAGACATCCCTCTAAATAACAAGACATCCCTCCAAATACCAAGACATCCCTCTAAATATTAAGACATCCCTCCAAATAACAAGAAAACCCTTTAAAAAACAAGACATCCCTCTAAATAACAAGACATCCCTCTAAATAACAAGACATCCCTCTAAATATTAAGACATCCCTCCAAATAACAAGACATCCCTCTAAATATTAAGACATCCCTCTAAATAACAAGACATCCCTCTAAATATTAAGACATCCCTTTAAATAACAAGACATCCCTCTAAATAACAAGACATCCCTCTAAATAACAAGACATCCCACTAAATAACAAGACGTCCCTCTAAATAACAAGACATCCCTTTTAAATAACAAGACATTCCTCTAAATAACAAGACATCCCTCTAAATAACAAGACATCCCTCCAAATAAAAAGACATCCCTCTAAATAGCAAGACATCCCTCTAAATAACAAGACATCCCTCCAAATAACAAGATATCCCTCTAAATAACAAGACATTCCTCCAAATAACAAGACTTCCCTCCAAATAAGAAGACATCCTTCTAAATAACAAGACATCCCTCTAAATAACAAGACATCCCTCTAAATACCAAGACATCCCTCCAAATAACAAGACAACCCTTTAAAAAACAAGACATCCCTCTAAATAACAAGACATCCCTCTAAATAACAAGACATCCCTCTAAATATTAAGACATCCCTTCAAATAAAAAGACATCCCTCTAAATATTAAGACATCCCTCTAAATAACAAGACATCCCTCTAAATATTAAGACATCCCTCCAAATATGAAGACATCCCTCTAAATAACAAGACATCCCTCTAAATAACAAGACATCTCTCTAAATATTAAGACATCCCTTCAAATAACAAGACATCTCTCTAAATAACAAGACATCCCTCTAAATAACAAGACATCCCTCTAAATAACAAGACATCCCTCTAAATAACAAGACATCCCTCTAAAAAACAAGACATCCCTCTAAATATTAAGACATCAATCTAAATAACAAGACATCCCTCCAAATAACAAGACAACCCTCTAAAAAACAAAAAAACCCTCTAAATAACAAGACATCCCTCTAAATAACAAGACATCCCACTAAAAAACAAGACATCCCTCTAAATATTAAGACATCCCTCTAAATAACAAGACATCCCTCCAAATATTAAGACATCCCTCTAAATAACAAGACATCCCTCTAAATACCAAGACATCCCTCCAAATAACAAGACAACCCTTTAAAAAACAAGACATCCCTCTAAATAACAAGACATCCCTCTAAATAACAAGACATCCCTCTAAATATTAAGACATCCCTTCAAATAACAAGACATCCCTCTAAATATTAAGACATCCCTCTAAATAACAAGACATCCCTCTAAATATTAAGACATCCCTTTAAATAACAAGACATCTCTCTAAATAACAAGACATCCCTCTAAATAACAAGACATCCCTCTAAATGTTAAGACATCCCTCCAAATAACAAGACATCCCTCTAAATATTAAGACATCCCTCTAAATAACAAGACATCCCTCTAAATACCAAGACATCCCTCTAAATATTAAGACATCCCTCCAAATAACAAGACAACCCTTTAAAAAACAAGACATCCCTCTAAATAACAAGACATCCCTCTAAATAACAAGACATCCCTCTAAAAAACAAGACATCCCTCTAAATATTAAGACATCAATCTAAATAACAAGACATCCCTCCAAATAACAAGACAACCCTCTAAAAAACAAAAAAACCCTTTAAATAACAAGACATCTCTCTAAAAAACAAGACATCCCTCTAAATATCAAGACATCCCTCTAAATAACAAGACATCCATCTATATAACAAGACATTCCTCTAAATATTAAGACATCCCTCTAAATAACAAGACATACCTGTAAATAACATGACATCCCTCTAAATAACAAGACATCCCATCTAAATTACAAGACAACCCTCTAAAAAAAAAAGACATCCCTCCAAATAACAAGACAACCCTCTAAAAAACAAGACATCCCTCTAAATAACAAGACATCCCTCTAAATAACAAGACATCACTCTAAATAACAAGACATACCTGTAAATAACAAGACATCCCTCTAAATAACAAGACATCCCTCTAAATAACAAGACATCCCTCTAAATATTAAGACATCCCTTTAAATAACAAGACATCTCTCTAAATAACAAGACATCCCTCTAAATAACAAGACATCCCACTAAATAACAAGACATCCCTCTAAATAACAAGACATCCCTCTAAATATTAAGACATCCCTTTAAATAACAAGACATCTCTCTAAATAACAAGACATCCCTCTAAATAACAAGACATCCCACTAAATAACAAGACATCCCTCTAAATAACAAGACATCCCTTTTAAATAACAAGACATTCCTCTAAATAACAAGACATCCCTCTAAATAACAAGACATCCCTCCAAATAAAAAGACATCCCTCTAAATAGCAAGACATCCCTCTAATAAACAAGACATTCCGCTAAATATTAAGACATCCCTCTATATAACAAGACATCCCATCTAAATTACAAGACAACCCTCGAAAAAACAAGACATCCCTCCAAATAACAAGACAACCCTCTAAAAAACAAGACATCCCTCTAAATAAAAAGACATCTCTCCAAATAACAAGACATCCTTCTAAATAACAAGACATCCCACTAAAAAACAAGACATCCCTCTAAATATTAAGACATCCCTCTAAATAACAAGACATCCCTCCTAATATTAAGACATCCCTCTAAATAACAAGACATCCCTCTAAATAACAAGACATCCCTCTAATAAACTAGACATTCCGCTAAATATTAAGACATCCCTCTAAATAACAAGACATCCCTCCAAATACCAAGACATCCCTCTAAATATTAAGACATCCCTCCAAATAACAAGAAAACCCTTTAAAAAACAAGACATCCCTCTAAATAACAAGACATCCCTCTAAATAACAAGACATCCCTCTAAATATTAAGACATCCCTCCAAATAACAAGACATCCCTCTAAATATTAAGACATCCCTCTAAATAACAAGACATCCCTCTAAATATTAAGACATCCCTTTAAATAACAAGACATCCCTCTAAATAACAAGACATCCCTCTAAATAACAAGACATCCCACTAAATAACAAGACGTCCCTCTAAATAACAAGACATCCCTTTTAAATAACAAGACATTCCTCTAAATAACAAGACATCCCTCTAAATAACAAGACATCCCTCCAAATAAAAAGACATCCCTCTAAATAGCAAGACATCCCTCTAAATAACAAGACATCCCTCCAAATAACAAGATATCCCTCTAAATAACAAGACATTCCTCCAAATAACAAGACTTCCCTCCAAATAAGAAGACATCCTTCTAAATAACAAGACATCCCTCTAAATAACAAGACATCCCTCTAAATACCAAGACATCCCTCCAAATAACAAGACAACCCTTTAAAAAACAAGACATCCCTCTAAATAACAAGACATCCCTCTAAATAACAAGACATCCCTCTAAATATTAAGACATCCCTTCAAATAAAAAGACATCCCTCTAAATATTAAGACATCCCTCTAAATAACAAGACATCCCTCTAAATATTAAGACATCCCTCCAAATATGAAGACATCCCTCTAAATAACAAGACATCCCTCTAAATAACAAGACATCTCTCTAAATATTAAGACATCCCTTCAAATAACAAGACATCTCTCTAAATAACAAGACATCCCTCTAAATAACAAGACATCCCTCTAAATAACAAGACATCCCTCTAAATAACAAGACATCCCTCTAAAAAACAAGACATCCCTCTAAATATTAAGACATCAATCTAAATAACAAGACATCCCTCCAAATAACAAGACAACCCTCTAAAAAACAAAAAAACCCTCTAAATAACAAGACATCCCTCTAAATAACAAGACATCCCACTAAAAAACAAGACATCCCTCTAAATATTAAGACATCCCTCTAAATAACAAGACATCCCTCCAAATATTAAGACATCCCTCTAAATAACAAGACATCCCTCTAAATACCAAGACATCCCTCCAAATAACAAGACAACCCTTTAAAAAACAAGACATCCCTCTAAATAACAAGACAACCCTCTAAATAACAAGACATCCCTCTAAATATTAAGACATCCCTTCAAATAACAAGACATCCCTCTAAATATTAAGACATCCCTCTAAATAACAAGACATCCCTCTAAATATTAAGACATCCCTTTAAATAACAAGACATCTCTCTAAATAACAAGACATCCCTCTAAATAACAAGACATCCCTCTAAATGTTAAGACATCCCTCCAAATAACAAGACATCCCTCTAAATATTAAGACATCCCTCTAAATAACAAGACATCCCTCTAAATATTAAGACATCCCTTTAAATAACAAGACATCTCTCTAAATAACAAGACATCCCTCTAAATAACAAGACATCCCACTAAATAACAAGACATCCCTCTAAATAACAAGACATCCCTTTTAAATAACAAGACATTCCTCTAAATAACAAGACATCCCTCTAAATAACAAGACATCCCTTTTAAATAACAAGACATTCCTCTAAATAACAAGACATCCCTCTAAATAACAAGACATCCCTCCAAATAACAAGAAATCCCTCAAAATAGCAAGACATCCCTCTAAATATTAAGACATCCCTTCAAATAACAAGACATCCCTCTAAATAACAAGACATCCCTCTAAATAACAAGACATCCCTCTAAATAAAAAGACATCCCTCTAAATAACTAGACATCCCTCCAAATACCAAGACATCCCTCTAAATAACAAGACATCCCTCTAAATAAAAAGACATCCCTCTAAATAACTAGACATCCCTCCAAATACCAAGACATCCCTCTAAATAACAAGACATCCCTCTAAATAACAAGACATACCTCCAAATAACAAGACATCCCTCTAAATTATAAGACATCCCTCTTAATAACAAGCATCCCTCCAAATAACAAGACATCCCTCTAAATAACAAGACATCCCTCCAAATATGAAGACATCCCTCCAAATATGAAGACATCCCTCTAAATAACAAGACATCCCTCTAAATAACAAGACATCTCTCTAAATATTAAGACATCCCTTCAAATAACAAGACATCTCTCTAAATAACAAGACATCCCTCTAAATAACAAGACATCCCTCTAAATAACAAGACATCCCTCTAAATAACAAGACATCCCTCTAAAAAACAAGACATCCCTCTAAATATTAAGACATCAATCTAAATAACAAGACATCCCTCCAAATAACAAGACAACCCTCTAAAAAACAAAAAAACCCTCTAAATAACAAGACATCCCTCTAAATAACAAGACATCCCACTAAAAAACAAGACATCCCTCTAAATATTAAGACATCCCTCTAAATAACAAGACATCCCTCCAAATATTAAGACATCCCTCTAAATAACAAGACATCCCTCTAAATAACAAGACATCCCTCTAATAAACCAGACATTCCGCTAAATATTAAGACATCCCTCTAAATAACAAGACATCCCTCCAAATACCAAGACATCCCTCTAAATATTAAGACATCCCTCCAAATAACAAGAAAACCCTTTAAAAAACAAGACATCCCTCTAAATAACAAGACATCCCTCTAAATAACAAGACATCCCTCTAAATATTAAGACATCCCTCCAAATAACTAGACATCCCTCTAAATATTAAGACATCCCTCTAAATAACAAGACATCCCTCTAAATATTAAGACACCCCTTTAAATAACAAGACATTCCTCTAAATAACAAGACATCCCTCTAAATAACAAGACATCCCTCCAAATAAAAAGACATCCCTCTAAATAGCAAGACATCCCTCTAAATAACAAGACATCCCTCCAAATAACAAGATATCCCTCTAAATAACAAGACATTCCTCCAAATAACAAGACTTCCCTCCAAATAAGAAGACATCCCTCTAAATAACAAGACATCCCTCTAAATAACAAGACATCCCTCTAAATACCAAGACATCCCTCTAAATATTAAGACATCCCTCCAAATAACAAGACAACCCTTTAAAAAACAAGACATCCCTCTAAATAACAAGACATCCCTCTAAATAACAAGACATCCCTCTAAATATTAAGACATCCCTTCAAATAACAAGACATCCCTCTAAATATTAAGACATCCCTCTAAATAACAAGACATCCCTCTAAATATTAAGACATCCCTTTAAATAACAAGACATCTCTCTAAATAACAAGACATCCCTCTAAATAACAAGACATCCCTCTAAATATTAAGACATCCCTCCAAATAACAAGACATCCCTCTAAATATTAAGACATCCCTCTAAATAACAAGACATCCCTCTAAATATTAAGACATCCCTCTAAATAACAAGACATCTCTCTAAATAACAAGACATCCCTCTATATAACAAGACATCCCACTAAATAACAAGACATCCCTCTAAATAACAAGACATCCCTTTTAAATAACAAGACATTCCTCTAAATAACAAGACATCCCTCTAAATAACAAGACATCCCTCCAAATAACAAGAAATCCCTCAAAATAGCAAGACATCCCTCTAAATATTAAGACATCCCTTCAAATAACAAGACATCCCTCTAAATAACAAGACATCCCTCTAAATAACAAGACATCCCTCTAAATAAAAAGACATCCCTCTAAATAACTAGACATCCCTCCAAATACCAAGACATCCCTCTAAATAACAAGACATCCCTCTAAATAAAAAGACATCCCTCTAAATAACTAGACATCCCTCCAAATACCAAGACATCCCTCTAAATAACAAGACATCCCTCTAAATAACAAGACATACCTCCAAATAACAAGACATCCCTCTAAATTATAAGACATCCCTCTTAATAACAAGCATCCCTCCAAATAACAAGACATCCCTGTAAATAACAAGACATCCCTCCAAATATGAAGACATCCCTCCAAATATGAAGACATCCCTCTAAATAACAAGACATCCCTCTAAATAACAAGACATCCCTCTAAATAACAAGACATCCCTCTAAATATTAAGACATCCCTTCAAATAACAAGACATCCCTCTAAATAACAAGACATCCCTCTAAATAACAAGACATCCCTCTAAATAACAAGACATCCCTCTAAATAACAAGACATCCCTCTAAAAAACAAGACATCCCTCTAAATATTAAGACATCAATCTAAATAACAAGACATCCCTCCAAATAACAAGACAACCCTCTAAAAAACAAAAAAACCCTCTAAATAACAAGACATCTCTCTAAAAAACAAGACATCCCTCTAAATATCAAGACATCCCTCTAAATAACAAGACCTCCATCTATATAACAAGACATTCCTCTAAATATTAAGACATCCCTCTAAATAACAAGACATCCCTCTAAATACCAAGACATCCCTCTAAATATTAAGACATCCCTCCAAATAACAAGACAACCCTTTAAAAAACAAGACATCCCTCTAAATAACAAGACATCCCTCTAAATAACAAGACATCCCTCTAAATAACAAGACATCCCTCTAAATATTAAGACATCCCTTCAAATAACAAGACATCCCTCTAAATATTAAGACATCCCTCTAAATAACAAGACATCCCTCTAAATATTAAGATATCCCTTTAAATAACAAGACATCTCTCTAAATAACAAGACATCCCTCTAAATAACAAGACATCCCACTAAATAACAAGACATCCCTCTAAATAACAAGACTTCCCTTTTAAATAACAAGACATTCCTCTAAATAACAAGACATCCCTCTAAATAACAAGACATCCCTCCAAATAAAAAGACATCCCTCTAAATAGCAAGACATCCCTCTAATAAACAAGACATTCCGCTAAATATTAAGACATCCCTCTAAATATTAAGACATCCCTTTAAATAACAAGACTTCTCACTAAATAACAAGACATCCCTCTAAATAACAAGACATCCCACTAAATAACAAGACATCCCTCTAAATAACAAGACATCCCTTTTAAATAACAAGACATTCCTCTAAATAACAAGACATCCCTCTAAATAACAAGACATCCCTCCAAATAAAAAGACATCCCTCTAATAAACAAGACATTCCGCTAAATATTAAGACATCCCTCTAAATAACAAGACATCCCATCTAAATTACAAGACAACCCTCTAAAAAACAAGACATCCCTCCAAATAACAAGACAACCCTCTAAAAAACAAGACATCCCTCTAAATAAAAAGACATCTCTCCAAATAACAAGACATCCCTCTAAATAACAAGACATCCCATCTAAATTACAAGACAACCCTCTAAAAAACAAGACATCCCTCTAAATAACAACACATCCCTCTAAATAACAAGACATCCCTCTAAATATTAAGACATCCCTCCAAATAACAAGACATCCCTCTAAATATTAAGACATCCCTCTAAATAACAAGACATCCCTCTAAATATTAAGACATCCCTTTAAATAACAAGACATCTCTCTAAATAACAAGACATCCCTCTAAATAACAAGACATCCCACTAAATAACAAGACGTCCCTCTAAATAACAAGACATTCCTTTTAAATAACAAGACATTCCTCTAAATAACAAGACATCCCTCTAAAACACAAGACATCCCTCCAAATAAAAAGACATCCCTCTAAATAGCAAGACATCCCTCTAAATAACAAGACATCCCTCCAAATAACAAGATATCCCTCTAAATAACAAGACATTCCTCCAAATAACAAGACTTCCCTCCAAATAAGAAGACATCCCTCTAAATAACAAGACATCCCTCTAAATAACAAGACATCCCTCTAAATACCAAGACATCCCTCTAAATATTAAGACATCCCTCCAAATAACAAGACAACCCTTTAAAAAACAAGACATCCCTCTAAATAACAAGACATCCCTCTAAATAACAAGACATCCCTCTAAATATTAAGACATCCCTTCAAATAACAAGACATCCCTCTAAATATTAAGACATCCCTCTAAATAACAAGACATCCCTCTAAATATTAAGACATCCCTTTAAATAACAAGACATCTCTCTAAATAACAAGACATCCCTCTAAATAACAAGACATCCCTCTAAATATTAAGACATCCCTCCAAATAACAAGACATCCCTCTAAATATTAAGACATCCCTCTAAATAACAAGACATCCCTCTAAATATTAAGACATCCCTTTAAATAACAAGACATCTCTCTAAATAACAAGACATCCCTCTAAATAACAAGACATCTCACTAAAAAACAAGACATCCCTCTAAATAACAAGACATCCCTTTTAAATAACAAGACATTCCTCTAAATAACAAGACATCCCTCTAAATAACAAGACATCCCTCCAAATAACAAGAAATCCCTCAAAAAAGCAAGACATCCCTCTAAATATTAAGACATCCCTTCAAATAACAAGACATCCCTCTAAATAACAAGACATCCCTCTAAATAACAAGACATCCCTCTAAATAAAAAGACATCCCTCTAAATAACTAGACATCCCTCCAAATACCAAGACATCCCTCTAAATAACAAGACATCCCTCTAAATAACAAGACATCCCTCCAAATACCAAGACATCCCTCTAAATATTAAGACATCCCTCCAAATAACAAGACAACCCTTTAAAAAACAAGACATCCCTCTAAATAACAAGACATCCCTCTAAATAACAAGACATCCCTCTAAATATTAAGACATCCCTTTAAATAACAAGACATCCCTCTAAATATTAAGACATCCCTCCAAATAACAAGACAACCCTTTAAAAAACAAGACATCCCTCTAAATAACAAGACATCCCTCTAAAAAACAAGGCATCCCTCTAAATATTAAGACATCAATCTAAATAACAAGACATCCCTCCAAATAACAAGACAACCCTCTAAAAAACAAAAAAACCCTTTAAATAACAAGACATCTCTCTAAAAAACAAGACATCCCTCTAAATATCAAGACATCCCTCTAAATAACAAGACATCCATCTATATAACAAGACATTCCTCTAAATATTAAAACATTCCTCTAAATAACAAGACATACCTGTAAATAACAAGACATTCCTCTAAATAACAAGACATCCCATCTAAATTACAAGACAACCCTCTAAAAAACAAGACATCCCTCCAAATAACAAGACAACCCTCTAAAAAACAAGACATCCCTCTAAATAACAAGACATCCCTCTAAATAACAAGACATCACTCTAAATATTAAGACATCCCTCCAAATAACAAGACAACCCTTTAAAAAACAAGACATCCCTCTAAATAACAAGACATCCCTCTAAATAACAAGACATCCCTCAAAATATTAAGACATCCCTTCAAATAACAAGACATCCCTCTAAATATTAAGACATCCCTCTAAATAACAAGACATCCCTCTAAATAAAAAGACATCCCTCTAAATAACTAGACATCCCTCCAAATACCAAGACATCCCTCTAAATAACAAGACATCCCTCTAAATAACAAGACATCCCTCCAAATACCAAGACATCCCTCTAAATATTAAGACATCCCTCTAAATAACAAGACATCCCTCTAAATGCCAAGACATCCCTCTAAATATTAAGACATCCCTCCAAATAACAAGACAACCCTTTAAAAAACAAGACATCCCTCTAAATAACAAGACATCCCTCTAAATAACAAGACATCCCTCTAAATAACAAGACATCCCTCTAAATATTAAGACATCCCTTCAAATAACAAGACATCCCTCTAAATATTAAGACATCCCTCTAAATAACAAGACATCCCTCTAAATATTAAGACATCCCTTTAAATAACAAGACATCTCTCTAAATAACAAGACATCCCTCTAAATAACAAGACATCCCACTAAATAACAAGACATCCCTCTAAATAACAAGACATCCCTTTTAAATAACAAGACATTCCTCTAAATAACAAGACATCCCTCTAAATAACAAGACATCCCTCCAAATAAAAAGACATCCCTCTAAATAGCAAGACATCCCTCTAAATAACAAGACATCCCTCTTAATAACAAGACATCCCTCTAAATATTAAGACATCCCTTCAAATAACAAGACATCCCTCTAAATATTAAGACATCCCTCTAAATAACAAGACATCCCTCTAAATATTAAGACATCCCTTTAAATAACAAGACATCTCTCTAAATAACAAGACATCCCTCTAAATATCAAGACATCCCTCTAAATAACAAGACATCCATCTATATAACAAGACATTCCTCTAAATATTAAGACATCCCTCTAAATAACAAGACATACCTGTAAATAACAAGACATCCCTCTAAATAACAAGACATCCCATCTAAATTACAAGACAACCCTCTAAAAAACAAGACATCCCTCCAAATAACAAGACAACCCTCTAAAAAACAAGACATCCCTCTAAATAACAAGACATCCCTCTAAATAACAAGACATCACTCTAAATATTAAGACATCCCTCCAAATAACAAGACAACCCTTTAAAAAACAAGACATCCCTCTAAATAACAAGACATCCCTCTAAATAACAAGACATCCCTCAAAATATTAAGACATCCCTTCAAATAACAAGACATCCCTCTAAATATTAAGACATCCCTCTAAATAACAAGACATCCCTCTAAATAAAAAGACATCCCTCTAAATAACTAGACATCCCTCCAAATACCAAGACATCCCTCTAAATAACAAGACATCCCTCTAAATAACAAGACATCCCTCCAAATACCAAGACATCCCTCTAAATATTAAGACATCCCTCTAAATAACAAGACATCCCTCTAAATGCCAAGACATCCCTCTAAATATTAAGACATCCCTCCAAATAACAAGACAACCCTTTAAAAAACAAGACATCCCTCTAAATAACAAGACATCCCTCTAAATAACAAGACATCCCTCTAAATAACAAGACATCCCTCTAAATATTAAGACATCCCTTCAAATAACAAGACATCCCTCTAAATATTAAGACATCCCTCTAAATAACAAGACATCCCTCTAAATATTAAGACATCCCTTTAAATAACAAGACATCTCTCTAAATAACAAGACATCCCTCTAAATAACAAGACATCCCACTAAATAACAAGACATCCCTCTAAATAACAAGACATCCCTTTTAAATAACAAGACATTCCTCTAAATAACAAGACATCCCTCTAAATAACAAGACATCCCTCCAAATAAAAAGACATCCCTCTAAATAGCAAGACATCCCTCTAAATAACAAGACATCCCTCTTAATAACAAGACATCCCTCTAAATATTAAGACATCCCTTCAAATAACAAGACATCCCTCTAAATATTAGGACATCCCTCTAAATAACAAGACATCCCTCTAAATATTAAGACATCCCTTTAAATAACAAGACATCTCTCTAAATAACAAGACATCCCTCTAAATAACAAGACATCCCACTAAATAACAAGACATCCCTCTAAATAACAAGACATCCCTTTTAAATAACAAGACATTCCTCTAAATAACAAGACATCCCTCTAAATAACAAGACATCCCTCCAAATAAAAAGACATCCCTCTAAATAGCAAGACATCCCTCTAATAAACAAGACATTCCGCTAAATATTAAGACATCCCTCTAAATATTAAGACATCCCTTTAAATAACAAGACATCTCTCTAAATAACAAGACATCCCTCTAAATAACAAGACATCCCACTAAATAACAAGACATCCCTCTAAATAACAAGACATCCCTTTTAAATAACAAGACATTCCTCTAAATAACAAGACTTCCCTCTAAATAACAAGACATCCCTCCAAATAAAAAGACATCCCTCTAAATAGCAAGACATCCCTCTAATAAACAAGACATTCTGCTAAATATTAAGACATCCCTCTAAATAACAAGACATCCCATCTAAATTACAAGACAACCCTCTAAAAAACAAGACATCCCTCCAAATAACAAGACAACCCTCTAAAAAACAAGACATCCCTCTAAATAAAAAGACATCTCTCCAAATAACAAGACATCCCTCTAAATAACAAGACATCCCATCTAAATTACAAGACAACCCTCTAAAAAACAAGACATCCCTCTAAATAACAAGACATCCCTCTAAATAACAAGACATCCCTCTAAATATTAAGACATCCCTCCAAATAACAAGACATCCCTCTAAATATTAAGACATCCCTCTAAATAACAAGACATCCCTCTAAATATTAAGACATCCCTTTAAATAACAAGACATCTCTCTAAATAACAAGACATCCCTCTAAATAACAAGACATCCCACTAAATAACAAGACGTCCCTCTAAATAACAAGACATCCCTTTTAAATAACAAGACATTCCTCTAAATAACAAGACATCCCTCTAAATAACAAGACATCCCTCCATATAAAAAGACATCCCTCTAAATAGCAAGACATCCCTCTAAATAACAAGACATCCCTCCAAATAACAAGATATCCCTCTAAATAACAAGACATTCCTCCAAATAACAAGACTTCCCTCCAAATATGAAGACATCCCTCTAAATAACAAGACATCCCTCTAAATAACAAGACATCCCTCTAAATACCAAGACATCCCTCTAAATATTAAGACATCCCTCCAAATAACAAGACAACCCTTTAAAAAACAAGACATCCCTCTAAATAACAAGACATCCCTCTAAATAACAAGACATCCCTCAAAATATTAAGACATCCCTTCAAATAACAAGACATCCCTCTAAATATTAAGACATCCCTCTAAATAACAAGACATCCCTCTAAATAAAAAGACATCCCTCTAAATAACTAGACATCCCTCCAAATACCAAGACATCCCTCTAAATAACAAGACATCCCTCTAAATAACAAGACATCCCTCCAAATACCAAGACATCCCTCTAAATATTAAGACATCCCTCTAAATAACAAGACATCCCTCTAAATGCCAAGACATCCCTCTAAATATTAAGACATCCCTCCAAATAACAAGACAACCCTTTAAAAAACAAGACATCCCTCTAAATAACAAGACATCCCTCTAAATAACAAGACATCCCTCTAAATAACAAGACATCCCTCTAAATATTAAGACATCCCTTCAAATAACAAGACATCCCTCTAAATATTAAGACATCCCTCTAAATAACAAGACATCCCTCTAAATATTAAGACATCCCTTTAAATAACAAGACATCTCTCTAAATAACAAGACATCCCTCTAAATAACAAGACATCCCACTAAATAACAAGACATCCCTCTAAATAACAAGACATCCCTTTTAAATAACAAGACATTCCTCTAAATAACAAGACATCCCTCTAAATAACAAGACATCCCTCCAAATAAAAAGACATCCCTCTAAATAGCAAGACATCCCTCTAAATAACAAGACATCCCTCTTAATAACAAGACATCCCTCTAAATATTAAGACATCCCTTCAAATAACAAGACATCCCTCTAAATATTAAGACATCCCTCTAAATAACAAGACATCCCTCTAAATATTAAGACATCCCTTTAAATAACAAGACATCTCTCTAAATAACAAGACATCCCTCTAAATATCAAGACATCCCTCTAAATAACAAGACATCCATCTATATAACAAGACATTCCTCTAAATATTAAGACATCCCTCTAAATAACAAGACATACCTGTAAATAACAAGACATCCCTCTAAATAACAAGACATCCCATCTAAATTACAAGACAACCCTCTAAAAAACAAGACATCCCTCCAAATAACAAGACAACCCTCTAAAAAACAAGACATCCCTCTAAATAACAAGACATCCCTCTAAATAACAAGACATCACTCTAAATATTAAGACATCCCTCCAAATAACAAGACAACCCTTTAAAAAACAAGACATCCCTCTAAATAACAAGACATCCCTCTAAATAACAAGACATCCCTCAAAATATTAAGACATCCCTTCAAATAACAAGACATCCCTCTAAATATTAAGACATCCCTCTAAATAACAAGACATCCCTCTAAATAAAAAGACATCCCTCTAAATAACTAGACATCCCTCCAAATACCAAGACATCCCTCTAAATAACAAGACATCCCTCTAAATAACAAGACATCCCTCCAAATACCAAGACATCCCTCTAAATATTAAGACATCCCTCTAAATAACAAGACATCCCTCTAAATGCCAAGACATCCCTCTAAATATTAAGACATCCCTCCAAATAACAAGACAACCCTTTAAAAAACAAGACATCCCTCTAAATAACAAGACATCCCTCTAAATAACAAGACATCCCTCTAAATAACAAGACATCCCTCTAAATATTAAGACATCCCTTCAAATAACAAGACATCCCTCTAAATATTAAGACATCCCTCTAAATAACAAGACATCCCTCTAAATATTAAGACATCCCTTTAAATAACAAGACATCTCTCTAAATAACAAGACATCCCTCTAAATAACAAGACATCCCACTAAATAACAAGACATCCCTCTAAATAACAAGACATCCCTTTTAAATAACAAGACATTCCTCTAAATAACAAGACATCCCTCTAAATAACAAGACATCCCTCCAAATAAAAAGACATCCCTCTAAATAGCAAGACATCCCTCTAAATAACAAGACATCCCTCTTAATAACAAGACATCCCTCTAAATATTAAGACATCCCTTCAAATAACAAGACATCCCTCTAAATATTAGGACATCCCTCTAAATAACAAGACATCCCTCTAAATATTAAGACATCCCTTTAAATAACAAGACATCTCTCTAAATAACAAGACATCCCTCTAAATAACAAGACATCCCACTAAATAACAAGACATCCCTCTAAATAACAAGACATCCCTTTTAAATAACAAGACATTCCTCTAAATAACAAGACATCCCTCTAAATAACAAGACATCCCTCCAAATAAAAAGACATCCCTCTAAATAGCAAGACATCCCTCTAATAAACAAGACATTCCGCTAAATATTAAGACATCCCTCTAAATATTAAGACATCCCTTTAAATAACAAGACATCTCTCTAAATAACAAGACATCCCTCTAAATAACAAGACATCCCACTAAATAACAAGACATCCCTCTAAATAACAAGACATCCCTTTTAAATAACAAGACATTCCTCTAAATAACAAGACTTCTCTCTAAATAACAAGACATCCCTCCAAATAAAAAGACATCCCTCTAAATAGCAAGACATCCCTCTAATAAACAAGACATTCTGCTAAATATTAAGACATCCCTCTAAATAACAAGACATCCCATCTAAATTACAAGACAACCCTCTAAAAAACAAGACATCCCTCCAAATAACAAGACAACCCTCTAAAAAACAAGACATCCCTCTAAATAAAAAGACATCTCTCCAAATAACAAGACATCCCTCTAAATAACAAGACATCCCATCTAAATTACAAGACAACCCTCTAAAAAACAAGACATCCCTCTAAATAACAAGACATCCCTCTAAATAACAAGACATCCCTCTAAATATTAAGACATCCCTCCAAATAACAAGACATCCCTCTAAATATTAAGACATCCCTCTAAATAACAAGACATCCCTCTAAATATTAAGACATCCCTTTAAATAACAAGACATCTCTCTAAATAACAAGACATCCCTCTAAATAACAAGACATCCCACTAAATAACAAGACGTCCCTCTAAATAACAAGACATCCCTTTTAAATAACAAGACATTCCTCTAAATAACAAGACATCCCTCTAAATAACAAGACATCCCTCCAAATAAAAAGACATCCCTCTAAATAGCAAGACATCCCTCTAAATAACAAGACATCCCTCCAAATAACAAGATATCCCTCTAAATAACAAGACATTCCTCCAAATAACAAGACTTCCCTCCAAATATGAAGACATCCCTCTAAATAACAAGACATCCCTCTAAATAACAAGACATCCCTCTAAATACCAAGACATCCCTCTAAATATTAAGACATCCCTCCAAATAACAAGACAACCCTTTAAAAAACAAGACATCCCTCTAAATAACAAGACATCCCTCTAAATAACAAGACATCCCTCTAAATATTAAGACATCCCTTCAAATAACAAGACATCCCTCTAAATATTAAGACATCCCTCTAAATAACAAGACATCCCTCTAAATATTAAGACATCCCTTTAAATAACAAGACATCTCTCTAAATATTAAGACATCCCTCCAAATAACAAGACATCCCTCTAAATATTAAGACATCCCTCTAAATAACAAGACATCCCTCTAAATATTAAGACATCCCTTTAAATAACAAGACATCTCTCTAAATAACAAGACATCCCTCTAAATAACAAGACATCTCACTAAAAAACAAGACATCCCTCTAAATAACAAGACATCCCTTTTAAATAACAAGACATTCCTCTAAATAACAAGACATCCCTCTAAATAACAAGACATCCCTCCAAATAACAAGAAATCCCTCAAAAAAGCAAGACATCCCTCTAAATATTAAGACATCCCTTCAAATAACAAGACATCCCTCTAAAAAACAAGACATCCCTCTAAATAACAAGACATCCCTCTAAATAAAAAGACATCCCTCTAAATAACTAGACATCCCTCCAAATACCAAGACATCCCTCTAAATAACAAGACATCCCTCTAAATAACAAGACATACCTCCAAATAACGAAACATCCCTCTAAATTATAAGACATCCCTCTTAATAACAAGCATCCCTCCAAATAACAAGACATCCCTCTAAATAACAAGACATCCCTCCAAATATGAAGACATCCCTCTAAATAACAAGACATCCCTCTAAATAACAAGACATCCCTCTAAATAACAAGACATCTCTCTAAATATTAAGACATCCCTTCAAATAACAAGACATCCCTCTAAATAACAAGACATCCCTCTAAATAACAAGACATCCCTCTAAATAACAAGACATCCCTCTAAATAACAAGACATCCCTCTAAAAAACAAGACATCCCTCTAAATATTAAGACATCAATCTAAATAACAAGACATCCCTCCAAATAACAAGACAACCCTCTAAAAAACAAAAAAACCCTTTAAATAACAAGACATCTCTCTAAAAAACAAGACATCCCTCTAAATATCAAGACATCCCTCTAAATAACAAGACATCCATCTATATAACAAGACATTCCTCTAAATATTAAGACATCCCATCTAAATTACAAGACAACCCTCTAAAAAACAAGACATCCCTCCAAATAACAAGACAACCCTCTAAAAAACAAGACATCCCTCTAAATAACAAGACATCCCTCTAAATAACAAGACATCCCTTTTAAATAACAAGACATTCCTCTAAATAACAAGACATCCCTCTAAATAACAAGACATCCCTCCAAATAACAAGAAATCCCTCAAAAAAGCAAGACATCCCTCTAAATATTAAGACATCCCTTCAAATAACAAGACATCCCTCTAAATAACAAGACATCCCTCTAAATAACAAGACATCCCTCTAAATAAAAAGACATCCCTCTAAATAACTAGACATCCCTCCAAATACCAAGACATCCCTCTAAATAACAAGACATCCCTCTAAATAACAAGACATACCTCCAAATAACGAAACATCCCTCTAAATTATAAGACATCCCTCTTAATAACAAGCATCCCTCCAAATAACAAGACATCCCTCTAAATAACAAGACATCCCTCCAAATATGAAGACATCCCTCTAAATAACAAGACATCCCTCTAAATAACAAGACATCCCTCTAAATAACAAGACATCTCTCTAAATATTAAGACATCCCTTCAAATAACAAGACATCCCTCTAAATAACAAGACATCCCTCTAAATAACAAGACATCCCTCTAAATAACAAGACATCCCTCTAAATAACAAGACATCCCTCTAAAAAACAAGACATCCCTCTAAATATTAAGACATCAATCTAAATAACAAGACATCCCTCCAAATAACAAGACAACCCTCTAAAAAACAAAAAAACCCTTTAAATAACAAGACATCTCTCTAAAAAACAAGACATCCCTCTAAATATCAAGACATCCCTCTAAATAACAAAACATCCATCTATATAACAAGACATTCCTCTAAATATTAAGACATCCCTCTAAATAACAAGACATACCTGTAAATAACAAGACATCCCTCTAAATAACAAGACATCCCATCTAAATTACAAGACAACCCTCTAAAAAACAAGACATCCCTCCAAATAACAAGACAACCCTCTAAAAAACAAGACATCCCTCTAAATAACAAGACATCCCTCTAAATAACAAGACATCACTCTAAATATTAAGACATCCCTCCAAATAACAAGACAACCCTTTAAAAAACAAGACATCCCTCTAAATAACAAGACATCCCTCTAAATAACAAGACATCCCTCTAAATAACAAGACATCCCTCTAAATATTAAGACATCCCTTCAAATAACAAGACATCCCTCTAAATATTAAGACATCCCTCTAAATAACAAGACATCCCTCTAAATATTAAGACATCCCTTTAAATAACAAGACATCTCTCTAAATAACAAGACATCCCTCTAAATAACAAGACATCCCACTAAATAACAAGACATCCCTCTAAATAACAAGACATCCCTTTTAAATAACAAGACATTCCTCTAAATAACAAGACATCCCTCTAAATATTAAGACATCCCTCTAAATAACAAGACATCCCTCTAAATATTAAGACATCCCTCTAAATAACAAGACATCCCTCTAAATATTAAGACATCCCATCTAAATTACAAGACAACCCTCTAAAAAACAAGACATCCCTCCAAATAACAAGACAACCCTCTAAAAAACAAGACATCCCTCTAAATAACAAGACATCCCTCTAAATAACAAGACATCACTCTAAATTTTAAGACATCCCTCCAAATAACAAGACAACCCTTTAAAAAACAAGACATCCCTCTAAATAACAAGACATCCCTCTAAATAACAAGACATCCCTCTAAATAACAAGACATCCCTCTAAATATTAAGACATCCCTTCAAATAACAAGACATCCCTCTAAATATTAAGACATCCCTCTAAATAACAAGACATCCCTCTAAATATTAAGACATCCCTTTAAATAACAAGACATCTCTCTAAATAACAAGACATCCCTCTAAATAACAAGACATCCCTCTAAATGTTAAGACATCCCTCCAAATAACAAGACATCCCTCTAAATATTAAGACATCCCTTTAAATAACAAGACATCTCTCTAAATAACAAGACATCCCTCTAAATAACAAGACATCCCACTAAATAACAAGACATCCCTCTAAATAACAAGACATCCCTTTTAAATAACAAGACATTCCTCTAAATAACAAGACATCCCTCTAAATAACAAGACATCCCTTTTAAATAACAAGACATTCCTCTAAATAACAAGACATCCCTCTAAATAACAAGACATCCCTCCAAATAACAAGAAATCCCTCAAAATAGCAAGACATCCCTCTAAATATTAAGACATCCCTTCAAATAACAAGACATCCCTCTAAATAACAAGACATCCCTCTAAATAACAAGACATCCCTCTAAATAAAAAGACATCCCTCTAAATAACTAGACATCCCTCCAAATACCAAGACATCCCTCTAAATAACAAGACATCCCTCTAAATAAAAAGACATCCCTCTAAATAACTAGACATCCCTCCAAATACCAAGACATCCCTCTAAATAACAAGACATCCCTCTAAATAACAAGACATACCTCCAAATAACAAGACATCCCTCTAAATTATAAGACATCCCTCTTAATAACAAGCATCCCTCCAAATAACAAGACATCCCTTTAAAAACAAGACATCCCTCCAAATATGAAGACATCCCTCCAAATATGAAGACATCCCTCTAAATAACAAGACATCCCTCTAAATAACAAGACATCTCTCTAAATATTAAGACATCCCTTTAAATAACAAGACATCTCTCTAAATAACAAGACATCCCTCTAAATAACAAGACATCCCTCTAAATAACAAGACATCCCTCTAAATAACAAGACATCCCTCTAAAAAACAAGACATCCCTCTAAATATTAAGACATAAATCTAAATAACAAGACATCCCTCCAAATAACAAGACAACCCTCTAAAAAACAAAAAAACCCTCTAAATAACAAGACATCCCTCTAAATAACAAGACATCCCACTAAAAAACAAGACATCCCTCTAAATATTAAGACATCCCTCTAAATAACAAGACATCCCTCCAAATATTAAGACATCCCTCTAAATAACAAGACATCCCTCTAAATAACAAGACATCCCTCTAATAAACCAGACATTCCGCTAAATATTAAGACATCCCTCTAAATAACAAGACATCCCTCCAAATACCAAGACATCCCTCTAAATATTAAGACATCCCTCCAAATAACAAGAAAACCCTTTAAAAAACAAGACATCCCTCTAAATAACAAGACATCCCTCTAAATAACAAGACATCCCTCTAAATATTAAGACATCCCTCCAAATAACTAGACATCCCTCTAAATATTAAGACATCCCTCTAAATAACAAGACATCCCTCTAAATATTAAGACACCTCTTTAAATAACAAGACATCTCTCTAAATAACAAGACATCCCTCTAAATAACAGGACATCCCACTAAATAACAAGACGTCCCTCTAAATAACAAGACATCCCTTTTAAATAACAAGACATTCCTCTAAATAACAAGACATCCCTCTAAATAACAAGACATCCCTCCAAATAAAAAGACATCCCTCTAAATAGCAAGACATCCCTCTAAATAACAAGACATCCCTCCAAATAACAAGATATCCCTCTAAATAACAAGACATTCCTCCAAATAACAAGACTTCCCTCCAAATAAGAAGACATCCCTCTAAATAACAAAACATCCCTCTAAATAACAAGACATCCCTCTAAATACCAAGACATCCCTCTAAATATTAAGACATCCCTCCAAATAACAAGACAACCCTTTAAAAAACAAGACATCCCTCTAAATAACAAGACATCCCTCTAAATAACAAGACATCCCTCTAAATATTAAGACATCCCTTCAAATAACAAGACATCCCTCTAAATATTAAGACATCCCTCTAAATAACAAGACATCCCTCTAAATATTAAGACATCCCTTTAAATAACAAGACATCTCTCTAAATAACAAGACATCCCTCTAAATAACAAGACATCCCTCTAAATATTAAGACATCCCTCCAAATAACAAGACATCCCTCTAAATATTAAGACATCCCTCTAAATAACAAGACATCCCTCTAAATATTAAGACATCCCTCTAAATAACAAGACATCTCTCTAAATAACAAGACATCCCTCTATATAACAAGACATCCCACTAAATAACAAGACATCCCTCTAAATAACAAGACATCCCTTTTAAATAACAAGACATTCCTCTAAATAACAAGACATCCCTCTAAATAACAAGACATCCCTCCAAATAACAAGAAATCCCTCAAAATAGCAAGACATCCCTCTAAATATTAAGACATCCCTTCAAATAACAAGACATCCCTCTAAATAACAAGACATCCCTCTAAATAACAAGACATCCCTCTAAATAAAAAGACATCCCTCTAAATAACTAGACATCCCTCCAAATACCAAGACATCCCTCTAAATAACAAGACATCCCTCTAAATAAAAAGACATCCCTCTAAATAACTAGACATCCCTCCAAATACCAAGACATCCCTCTAAATAACAAGACATCCCTCTAAATAACAAGACATACCTCCAAATAACAAGACATCCCTCTAAATTATAAGACATCCCTCTTAATAACAAGCATCCCTCCAAATAACAAGACATCCCTGTAAATAACAAGACATCCCTCCAAATATGAAGACATCCCTCCAAATATGAAGACATCCCTCTAAATAACAAGACATCCCTCTAAATAACAAGACATCCCTCTAAATAACAAGACATCTCTCTAAATATTAAGACATCCCTTCAAATAACAAGACATCCCTCTAAATAACAAGACATCCCTCTAAATAACAAGACATCCCTCTAAATAACAAGACATCCCTCTAAATAACAAGACATCCCTCTAAAAAACAAGACATCCCTCTAAATATTAAGACATCAATCTAAATAACAAGACATCCCTCCAAATAACAAGACAACCCTCTAAAAAACAAAAAAACCCTCTAAATAACAAGACATCTCTCTAAAAAACAAGACATCCCTCTAAATATCAAGACATCCCTCTAAATAACAAGACCTCCATCTATATAACAAGACATTCCTCTAAATATTAAGACATCCCTCTAAATAACAAGACATACCTGTAAATAACAAGACATCCCTCTAAATAACAAGACATCCCATCTAAATTACAAGACAGCCCTCTAAAAAACAAGACATCCCTTAAGACATTCCGCTAAATATTAAGACATCCCTCTAAATAACAAGACATCCCTCTAAATACCAAGACATCCCTCTAAATATTAAGACATCCCTCCAAATAACAAGACAACCCTTTAAAAAACAAGACATCCCTCTAAATAACAAGACATCCCTCTAAATAACAAGACATCCCTCTAAATAACAAGACATCCCTCTAAATATTAAGACATCCCTTCAAATAACAAGACATCCCTCTAAATATTAAGACATCCCTCTAAATAACAAGACATCCCTCTAAATATTAAGATATCCCTTTAAATAACAAGACATCTCTCTAAATAACAAGACATCCCTCTAAATAACAAGACATCCCACTAAATAACAAGACATCCCTCTAAATAACAAGACTTCCCTTTTAAATAACAAGACATTCCTCTAAATAACAAGACATCCCTCTAAATAACAAGACATCCCTCCAAATAAAAAGACATCCCTCTAAATAGCAAGACATCCCTCTAATAAACAAGACATTCCGCTAAATATTAAGACATCCCTCTAAATATTAAGACATCCCTTTAAATAACAAGACTTCTCACTAAATAACAAGACATCCCTCTAAATAACAAGACATCCCACTAAATAACAAGACATCCCTCTAAATAACAAGACATCCCTTTTAAATAACAAGACATTCCTCTAAATAACAAGACATCCCTCTAAATAACAAGACATCCCTCCAAATAAAAAGACATCCCTCTAAATAGCAAGACATCCCTCTAATAAACAAGACATTCCGCTAAATATTAAGACATCCCTCTAAATAACAAGACATCCCATCTAAATTACAAGACAACCCTCTAAAAAACAAGACATCCCTCCAAATAACAAGACAACCCTCTAAAAAACAAGACATCCCTCTAAATAAAAAGACATCTCTCCAAATAACAAGACATCCCTCTAAATAACAAGACATCCCATCTAAATTACAAGACAACCCTCTAAAAAACAAGACATCCCTCTAAATAACAACACATCCCTCTAAATAACAAGACATCCCTCTAAATATTAAGACATCCCTCCAAATAACAAGACATCCCTCTAAATATTAAGACATCCCTCTAAATAACAAGACATCCCTCTAAATATTAAGACATCCCTTTAAATAACAAGACATCTCTCTAAATAACAAGACATCCCTCTAAATAACAAGACATCCCACTAAATAACAAGACGTCCCTCTAAATAACAAGACATTCCTTTTAAATAACAAGACATTCCTCTAAATAACAAGACATCCCTCTAAATAACAAGACATCCCTCCAAATAAAAAGACATCCCTCTAAATAGCAAGACATCCCTCTAAATAACAAGACATCCCTCCAAATAACAAGATATCCCTCTAAATAACAAGACATTCCTCCAAATAACAAGAGTTCCCTCCAAATAAGAAGACATCCCTCTAAATAACAAGACATCCCTCTAAATAACAAGACATCCCTCTAAATACCAAGACATCCCTCTAAATATTAAGACATCCCTCCAAATAACAAGACAACCCTTTAAAAAACAAGACATCCCTCTAAATAACAAGACATCCCTCTAAATAACAAGACATCCCTCTAAATATTAAGACATCCCTTCAAATAACAAGACATCCCTCTAAATATTAAGACATCCCTCTAAATAACAAGACATCCCTCTAAATATTAAGACATCCCTTTAAATAACAAGACATCTCTCTAAATAACAAGACATCCCTCTAAATAACAAGACATCCCTCTAAATATTAAGACATCCCTCCAAATAACAAGACATCCCTCTAAATATTAAGACATCCCTCTAAATAACAAGACATCCCTCTAAATATTAAGACATCCCTTTAAATAACAAGACATCTCTCTAAATAACAAGACATCCCTCTAAATAACAAGACATCTCACTAAAAAACAAGACATCCCTCTAAATAACAAGACATCCCTTTTAAATAACAAGACATTCCTCTAAATAACAAGACATCCCTCTAAATAACAAGACATCCCTCCAAATAACAAGAAATCCCTCAAAAAAGCAAGACATCCCTCTAAATATTAAGACATCCCTTCAAATAACAAGACATCCCTCTAAATAACAAGACATCCCTCTAAATAACAAGACATCCCTCTAAATAAAAAGACATCCCTCTAAATAACTAGACATCCCTCCAAATACCAAGACATCCCTCTAAATAACAAGACATCCCTCTAAATAACAAGACATCCCTCCAAATACCAAGACATCCCTCTAAATATTAAGACATCCCTCCAAATAACAAGACAACCCTTTAAAAAACAAGACATCCCTCTAAATAACAAGACATCCCTCTAAATAACAAGACATCCCTCTAAATATTAAGACATCCCTCCAAATAACAAGACATCCCTCTAAATATTAAGACATCCCTCCAAATAACAAGACAACCCTTTAAAAAACAAGACATCCCTCTAAATAACAAGACATCCCTCTAAAAAACAAGGCATCCCTCTAAATATTAAGACATCAATCTAAATAACAAGACATCCCTCCAAATAACAAGACAACCCTCTAAAAAACAAAAAAACCCTTTAAATAACAAGACATCTCTCTAAAAAACAAGACATCCCTCTAAATATCAAGACATCCCTCTAAAAAACAAGACATCCATCTATATAACAAGACATTCCTCTAAATATTAAGACATCCCTCTAAATAACAAGACATACCTGTAAATAACAAGACATCCCTCTAAATAACAAGACATCCCATCTAAATTACAAGACAACCCTCTAAAAAACAAGACATCCCTCCAAATAACAAGACAACCCTCTAAAAAACAAGACATCCCTCTAAATAACAAGACATCCCTCTAAATAACAAGACATCACTCTAAATATTAAGACATCCCTCCAAATAACAAGACAACCCTTTAAAAAACAAGACATCCCTCTAAATAACAAGACATCCCTCTAAATAACAAGACATCCCTCAAAATATTAAGACATCCCTTCAAATAACAAGACATCCCTCTAAATATTAAGACATCCCTCTAAATAACAAGACATCCCTCTAAATAAAAAGACATCCCTCTAAATAACTAGACATCCCTCCAAATACCAAGACATCCCTCTAAATAACAAGACATCCCTCTAAATAACAAGACATCCCTCCAAATACCAAGACATCCCTCTAAATATTAAGACATCCCTCTAAATAACAAGACATCCCTCTAAATGCCAAGACATCCCTCTAAATATTAAGACATCCCTCCAAAAAACAAGACAACCCTTTAAAAAACAAGACATCCCTTTAAATAACAAGACATCCCTCTAAATAACAAGACATCCCTCTAAATAACAAGACATCCCTCTAAATATTAAGACATCCCTTCAAATAACAAGACATCCCTCTAAATATTAAGACATCCCTCTAAATAACAAGACATCCCTCTAAATATTAAGACATCCCTTTAAATAACAAGACATCTCTCTAAATAACAAGACATCCCTCTAAATAACAAGACATCCCACTAAATAACAAGACATCCCTCTAAATAACAAGACATCCCTTTTAAATAACAAGACATTCCTCTAAATAACAAGACATCCCTCTAAATAACAAGACATCCCTCCAAATAAAAAGACATCCCTCTAAATAGCAAGACATCCCTCTAAATAACAAGACATCCCTCTTAATAACAAGACATCCCTCTAAATATTAAGACATCCCTTCAAATAACAAGACATCCCTCTAAATATTAAGACATCCCTCTAAATAACAAGACATCCCTCTAAATATTAAGACATCCCTTTAAATAACAAGACATCTCTCTAAATAACAAGACATCCCTCTAAATATCAAGACATCCCTCTAAATAACAAGACATCCATCTATATAACAAGACATTCCTCTAAATATTAAGACATCCCTCTAAATAACAAGACATACCTGTAAATAACAAGACATCCCTCTAAATAACAAGACATCCCATCTAAATTACAAGACAACCCTCTAAAAAACAAGACATCCCTCCAAATAACAAGACAACCCTCTAAAAAACAAGACATCCCTCTAAATAACAAGACATCCCTCTAAATAACAAGACATCACTCTAAATATTAAGACATCCCTCCAAATAACAAGACAACCCTTTAAAAAACAAGACATCCCTCTAAATAACAAGACATCCCACTAAATAACAAGACATCCCTCTAAATAACAAGACATCCCTTTTAAATAACAAGACATTCCTCTAAATAACAAGACATCCCTCTAAATAACAAGACATCCCTCCAAATAAAAAGACATCCCTCTAAATAGCAAGACATCCCTCTAATAAACAAGACATTCCGCTAAATATTAAGACATCCCTTTAAATAACAAGACATCTCTCTAAATAACAAGACATCCCTCTAAATAACAAGACATCCCACTAAATAACAAGACATCCCTCTAAATAACAAGACATCCCTTTTAAATAACAAGACATTCCTCTAAATAACAAGACTTCCCTCTAAATAACAAGACATCCCTCCAAATAAAAAGACATCCCTCTAAATAGCAAGACATCCCTCTAATAAACAAGACATTCTGCTAAATATTAAGACATCCCTCTAAATAACAAGACATCCCATCTAAATTACAAGACAACCCTCTAAAAAAAAAGACATCCCTCCAAATAACAAGACAACCCTCTAAAAAACAAGACATCCCTCTAAATAAAAAGACATCTCTCCAAATAACAAGACATCCCTCTAAATAACAAGACATCCCATCTAAATTACAAGACAACCCTCTAAAAAACAAGACATCCCTCTAAATAACAAGACATCCCTCTAAATAACAAGACATCCCTCTAAATATTAAGACATCCCTCCAAATAAAAAGACATCCCTCTAAATATTAAGACATCCCTCTAAATAACAAGACATCCCTCTAAATATTAAGACATCCCTTTAAATAACAAGACATCTCTCTAAATAACAAGACATCCCTCTAAATAACAAGACATCCCACTAAATAACAAGACGTCCCTCTAAATAACAAGACATCCCTTTTAAATAACAAGACATTCCTCTAAATAACAAGACATCCCTCTAAATAACAAGACATCCCTCCAAATAAAAAGACATCCCTCTAAATAGCAAGACATCCCTCTAAATAACAAGACATCCCTCCAAATAACAAGATATCCCTCTAAATAACAAGACATTCCTCCAAATAACAAGACTTCCCTCCAAATATGAAGACATCCCTCTAAATAACAAGACATCCCTCTAAATAACAAGACATCCCTCTAAATACCAAGACATCCCTCTAAATATTAAGACATCCCTCCAAATAACAAGACAACCCTTTAAAAAACAAGACATCCCTCTAAATAACAAGACATCCCTCTAAATAACAAGACATCCCTCTAAATATTAAGACATCCCTTCAAATAACAAGACATCCCTCTAAATATTAAGACATCCCTCTAAATAACAAGACATCCCTCTAAATATTAAGACATCCCTTTAAATAACAAGACATCTCTCTAAATAACAAGACATCCCTCTAAATAACAAGACATCCCTCTAAATATTAAGACATCCCTCCAAATAACAAGACATCCCTCTAAATATTAAGACATCCCTCTAAATAACAAGACATCCCTCTAAATATTAAGACATCCCTTTAAATAACAAGACATCTCTCTAAATAACAAGACATCCCTCTAAATAACAAGACATCTCACTAAAAAACAAGACATCCCTCTAAATAACAAGACATCCCTTTTAAATAACAAGACATTCCTCTAAATAACAAGACATCCCTCTAAATAACAAGACATCCCTCCAAATAACAAGAAATCCCTCAAAAAAGCAAGACATCCCTCTAAATATTAAGACATCCCTTCAAATAACAAGACATCCCTCTAAAAAACAAGACATCCCTCTAAATAACAAGACATCCCTCTAAATAAAAAGACATCCCTCTAAATAACTAGACATCCCTCCAAATACCAAGACATCCCTCTAAATAACAAGACATCCCTCTAAATAACAAGACATACCTCCAAATAACGAAACATCCCTCTAAATTATAAGACATCCCTCTTAATAACAAGCATCCCTCCAAATAACAAGACATCCCTCTAAATAACAAGACATCCCTCCAAATATGAAGACATCCCTCTAAATAACAAGACATCCCTCTAAATAACAAGACATCCCTCTAAATAACAAGACATCTCTCTAAATATTAAGACATCCCTTCAAATAACAAGACATCCCTCTAAATAACAAGACATCCCTCTAAATAACAAGACATCCCTCTAAATAACAAGACATCCCTCTAAATAACAAGACATCAATCTAAATAACAAGACATCCCTCCAAATAACAAGACAACCCTCTAAAAAACAAAAAAACCCTTTAAATAACAAGACATCTCTCTAAAAAACAAGACATCCCTCTAAATATCAAGACATCCCTCTAAATAACAAGACATCCATCTATATAACAAGACATTCCTCTAAATATTAAGACATCCCATCTAAATTACAAGACAACCCTCTAAAAAACAAGACATCCCTCCAAATAACAAGACAACCCTCTAAAAAACAAGACATCCCTCTAAATAACAAGACATCCCTCTAAATAACAAGACATCCCTTTTAAATAACAAGACATTCCTCTAAATAACAAGACATCCCTCTAAATAACAAGACATCCCTCCAAATAACAAGAAATCCCTCAAAAAAGCAAGACATCCCTCTAAATATTAAGACATCCCTTCAAATAACAAGACATCCCTCTAAATAACAAGACATCCCTCTAAATAACAAGACATCCCTCTAAATAAAAAGACATCCCTCTAAATAACTAGACATCCCTCCAAATACCAAGACATCCCTCTAAATAACAAGACATCCCTCTAAATAACAAGACATACCTCCAAATAACGAAACATCCCTCTAAATTATAAGACATCCCTCTTAATAACAAGCATCCCTCCAAATAACAAGACATCCCTCTAAATAACAAGACATCCCTCCAAATATGAAGACATCCCTCTAAATAACAAGACATCCCTCTAAATAACAAGACATCCCTCTAAATAACAAGACATCTCTCTAAATATTAAGACATCCCTTCAAATAACAAGACATCCCTCTAAATAACAAGACATCCCTCTAAATAACAAGACATCCCTCTAAATAACAAGACATCCCTCTAAATAACAAGACATCCCTCTAAAAAACAAGACATCCCTCTAAATATTAAGACATCAATCTAAATAACAAGACATCCCTCCAAATAACAAGACAACCCTCTAAAAAACAAAAAAACCCTTTAAATAACAAGACATCTCTCTAAAAAACAAGACATCCCTCTAAATATCAAGACATCCCTCTAAATAACAAAACATCCATCTATATAACAAGACATTCCTCTAAATATTAAGACATCCCTCTAAATAACAAGACATACCTGTAAATAACAAGACATCCCTCTAAATAACAAGACATCCCATCTAAATTACAAGACAACCCTCTAAAAAACAAGACATCCCTCCAAATAACAAGACAACCCTCTAAAAAACAAGACATCCCTCTAAATAACAAGACATCCCTCTAAATAACAAGACATCACTCTAAATATTAAGACATCCCTCCAAATAACAAGACAACCCTTTAAAAAACAAGACATCCCTCTAAATAACAAGACATCCCTCTAAATAACAAGACATCCCTCTAAATAACAAGACATCCCTCTAAATATTAAGACATCCCTTCAAATAACAAGACATCCCTCTAAATATTAAGACATCCCTCTAAATAACAAGACATCCCTCTAAATATTAAGACATCCCTTTAAATAACAAGACATCTCTCTAAATAACAAGACATCCCTCTAAATAACAAGACATCCCACTAAATAACAAGACATCCCTCTAAATAACAAGACATCCCTTTTAAATAACAAGACATTCCTCTAAATAACAAGACATCCCTCTAAATATTAAGACATCCCTCTAAATAACAAGACATCCCTCCAAATAAAAAGACATCCCTCTAAATAGCAAGACATCCCTCTAATAAACAAGACATTCCGCTAAATATTAAGACATCCCTCTAAATAACAAGACATCCCATCTAAATTACAAGAAAACCCTCTAAAAAACAAGACAACCCTCTAAAAAACAAGACATCCCTCTAAATAAAAAGACATCTTAGACACAAGTGTGTACAAGGTTGTACAAGTGTGTACAAGGGTGTACAGGTTTGTACAAGGTTGTACAAGTGTTTACAAGGGAGTACAAGTATGTACAAGAATGTACAAGTTTGTACAAGTGTGTACAAGTTTGTACAAGGTTGTACAAGTGTGTACAAGGTTGTACAAGTGTGTACAAGGTTGTACAAGTGTGTACAAGGTTAAACAAGTGTGTACAAAGGTGTACAAGTGTGTACAAGGTTGTACAAGTGTGTACAAGGTTGTACAAGTGTGTACAAGGTTGTACAAGTGTGTACAAGGTTGTACAAGGTTGTACAATTGTGTACAAGGTTGTACAAGTGTGTACAAGGTTGTACAAGTGTGTACAAGGGTGTACAAGTGTGTACAAGGTTGTACAAGTGTTTACAAGGGTGTACAAGTATGTACAAGAATGTACAAGTTTGTACAAGTGTGTACAAGTTTGTAAAAGGTTGTACAAGTGTGTACAAGGGTGTACAAGTGTGTACAAGGGTGCACAAGTGTGTACAAGGGTGTACAATCGTGTACAAGCTTGTACAAGTGTGTACAAGGGTGTACAGGTTTGTACAAGGTTGTACAAGTGTGTACAAGGTTGTACAAGTGTGTACAAGGGTGTACAAGTTTGTACAAGTGTGTACAAGTTTGTACAATTGTGTACAAGTTTGTACAAGGTTGTACAAATGTATACAAGGGTGTACAAAAGTGTACAAGGGTGCACAAGTTTGTACAAGGGTGTACAAGTGTGTACAAGCTTGTACAAGTGTGTACAAGCTTGTACAAGTGTGTACAAGGGTGTACAGGTTTGTACAAGGTTGTACAAGTGTTTACAAGGCTGTACAAGTATGCACAAGAATGTACAAGTTTGTACAAGTGTGTACAAGTTTGTAAAAGGTTGTACAAGTGTATACAAGGGTGTACAAGTGTGTACAAGGGTGCACAAGTGTGTACAAGGGTGCACAAGTGTGTACAAGGGTGTACAATCTTGTACAAGCTTGTACAAGTGTGTACAAGGGTGTACAGGTTTGTACAAGGTTGTACAAGTGTGTACAAGGGTGTACAAATGTGTACAAGGATGTAAAAGTTTGTACAAGTGTGTACAAGTTTGTACAAGGTTGTACAAGTAAGTACAAGGTTGTACAAGTGTGTACAAGTTTGTACAAGTGTGTACAAGGTTGTACAAGTGTGTACAAGGTTGTACAAGTGTGTACAAGGTTGTACAAGTGTGTACAAGGTTGTACAAGTGTGTACAAGGGTGCACAAGTGTGTACAAGGGTGTACAATCGTGTACATGCTTGTACAAGTTTTTACAAGGTTGTACAAGTGTGTACAAGGTTGTACAAGTGTGTACAAGGTTGTACAAACGTGTACAAGGTTGTACAAGTGTGTACAAGGTTGTACAAGTGTGTACAAGGTTGTATAAGTGTGTACAAAGGTGTACAAGTGTGTACAAGGTTGTACAAGTGTGTACAAGGTTGTACAAGTGTGTACATGGTTGTACAAGGTTGTACAATTGTGTACAAGGTTGTAAAAGTATGTACAAGGTTGTACAAGTGTGTACAAGGGTGTACAAGTTTGTACAAGTGTGTACAAGTTTGTACAAGTGTGTACAAGTTTGTACAAGGTTGTACCAATGTATACAAGGGTGTACAAAAGTGTACAAGGGTGCACAAGTTTGTACAAGGGTGTACAAGTGTGTACAAGGGTTGTTAAGTGTGTACAAGGGTGTACAGGTTTGTACAAGGTTGTACAAGTGTTTACAAGGGTGTACAAAAGAATGTACAAGTTTGTACAAGTGTGTACAAGTTTGTAAAAGGTTGTACAAGTGTGTACAAGGTTGTACAAGTGTGTACAAGGTTGTATCATAGTGTACAAGGTTGTACAAGTGTGTACAAAGGTGTACAAGTGTGTACAAGGTTGTACAAGTGTGTACAAAGTTGTACAAGTGTGTACATGGTTGTACAAGGTTGTACAATTGTGTACAAGGTTGTACAAGTGTGTACAAGGGTGCACAAGTTTGTACAAGTGTGTACAAGTGTGTACAAGCTTGTATAAGTGTGTACAAGCTTGTACAAGTGTGTACAAGTGTGTACAAGTTTGTACAAGGTTGTACAAGTGTTTACAAGGGTGTACAAGTATGTACAAGAATGTTCAAGTTTGTACAAGTGTGTACAAGTTTGTAAAAGGTTGTACAAGTGTGTACAAGGGTGAACAAGTGTGTACAAGGGTGCACAAGTGTGTACAAGGGTGTACAATCGTGTACAAGCTTGTACAAGTGTGTACAAGGGTGTACAGGTTTGTACAAGGTTGTACAAGTGTGTACAAGGTTGTACAAATGTGTACAAGGATGTAAAAGTTTGTACAAGTGTGTACAAGTTTGTACAAGGTTGTACAAGTAAGTACAAGTTTGTACAAGAATGTACAAGTGTGTACAAGGTTTTACAATTGTGTAAAAGGTTGTACAAGTGTGTACAAGGTTGTACAAGTGTGTACAAGGTTGTACAAGTGTGTACAAGCTTGTACAAGTGTGTACAAGGTTGTACAAGTGTGTACAAGGTTGTACAAGTGTGTACAAGGTTGTACAAGTGTGTACAAGTTTGTTCAAGTGTGTACAAGTTTGTACAAGGTTGTACAAATGTGTACAAGGGTGTACAAAAGTGTACAAGGGTGCACAAGTTTGTACAAGGGTGTACAAGTGTGTACAAGTTTGTACAAGTGTGTACAAGCTTGTACAAGGGTTTACAGGTTTGTACAAGGTTGTACAAGTGTGTACAAGGGTGTACAAGTATGTACAAGAATGTACAAGTTTGTACAAGTGTGTACAAGGGTGTACAAGTATGTACAAGAATGTACAAGTTTGTACAAGTGTGTACAAGGGTGTACAAATGTGTACAAGGATGTAAAAGTTTGTACAAGTGTGTACAAGTTTGTAGTAGGTTGTACAAGGTTGTACAAGTGTGTACAAGGTTGTACAAGTGTGTACAAGGTTGTACAAGTGTGTACAAGGTTGTACAAGTGTGTACAAGGTTGTACAAGTGTGTACAAGGGTTCACAAGTGTGTACAAGGGTGTACAATCGTGTACAAGCTTGTACAATCGTGTACAAGCTTGTACAAGTGTGTACAAGGGTTTACAGGTTTGTACAAGGTTGTACAAGTGTGTACAAGGGTGTACAAATGTGTACAAGGATGTAAAAGTTTATACAAGTGTGTACAAGTTTGTACAAGGTTGTTTAAGTGTGTACAATGTTTTACAATTGTGTACAAGGTTGTACAAGTGTGTACAAGGTTGTACAAGGGTGTACAAGGATGTACAAGTGTGTACAAGGTTGTACAAGTGTGTACAAGTTTGTACAAGTGTGTACAAGTTTGTACAAGGTTGTACAAATGTGTACAAGGGTGTACAAAAGTGTACAAGGGTGCACAAGTTTGTACAAGGGTGTACAAGTGTGTACAAGGGTGTACAGGTTTGTACAAGGTTGTACAAGTGTGTACAAGCTTGAACAAGTGTGTACAAGGTTGTACAAGTGTTTACAAGGTTGTACAAGTGTGTACAAGCTTGAACAAGTGTGTACAAGGTTGTACAAGTGTTTACAAGGTTGTACAAGTGTGTACAAGGTTGCACAAGTGTGTACAAGGTTGCACAAGTGTGTACAAGAGTGTACAATCGTGTACAAGCTTGTACAAGTGTGTACAAGGGTGTACAGGTTTGTACAAGGTTGTACAAGTGTGTACAAGGTTTTACAATTGTGTACAAGGTTGTACAAGTGTGTACAAGGTTGTACAAGTGTGTACAAGGTTGTACAAGTGTGTACAAGGTTGTACAAGTGTGTACAAGCTTGTACAAGTGTGTACAAGGTTGTACAAGTGTGTACATGGTTGTTCAAGTGTGTACATGTTTGTACAAGTGTGTTTAAGATTGTACAAGGTTGTACAAATGTGTACAAGGGTGTACAAAAGTGTACAGGGGTGCACAAGTTTGTACAAGGGTGTATAAGTGTGTACAAGCTTGTACAAGTGTGTACAATGGTGTACAGGTTTGTACTAGGTTGTACAAATGTGTACAAGGATGTACAAGTATGTACAAGAATGTACAATTTTGTACAAGTGTGTACAAGTTTGTAAAAGGTTGTACAAGTGTGTACAAGGGTGAACAAGTGTGTACAAGGTTGTACAAGTGTGTACAAGCTTGTACAAGTGTGTACAAGGGTGTACAAGTGTGTACAAGGTTGTACAAGTTTTTACAAGGTTGTACAAGTGTGTACAAGGGTGAACAAGTGTGTACAAGGTTGTACAAGTGTGTACAAGCTTGTACAAGTGTGTACAAGGGTGTACAAGAGTGTACAAGGTTGTACAAGTTTTTACAAGGTTGTACAAGTGTGTACAAGGTTGTACAAGTGTGTACAAGGTTGTACAAGTGTGTACAAGGTTGTACAAGGTTGTACAATTGTGTACAAGGTTGTACAAGTGTGTACAAGGTTGTACAAGTGTGTACAAGGTTGTACAAGTGTGTACAAGGGTGTACAAGTTTGTACAAGTGTGTACAAGGTTGTACAAGTGTGTACAAGGGTGTACAAGTTTGTACAAGTGTGTACAAGTTTGTACAATTGTGTACAAGTTTGTACAAGGTTGTACAAATGTATACAAGGGTGCACAAGTGTGTACAAGGGTGTACAATCGTGTACAAGCTTGTACAAGTGTGTACAAGGGTGTACAGGTTTGTACAAGGTTGTACAAGTGTGTACAAGGGTGTACAAGTATGTACAAGAATGTACAAGTTTGTACAAGTGTGTACAAGGATGTACAAATGTGTACAAGGATGTAAAAGTTTGTACAAGTGTGTACAAGTTTGTACAAGGTTGTACAAGGTTGTACAAGTGTGTACAAGGTTGTACAAGTGTGTACAAGGTTGTACAAGTGTGTACAAGGTTGTACAAGTGTGTACAAGGTTGTACAAGTGTGTACAAGGGTGCACAAGTGTGTACAAGGGTGTACAATCGTGTACAAGCTTGTACAATCGTGTACATGCTTGTTTCAAGTTTGTACAAGGGTTTACAGGTTTGTACAAGGTTGTACAAGTGTGTACAAGGGTGTACAAGTATGTACAAGAATGTACAAGTTTGTACAAGTGTGTACAAGGGTGTACAAATGTGTACAAGGATGTAAAAGTTTGTACAAGTGTGTACAAGTTTGTACAAGGTTGTACAAGGTTGTACAAGTGTGTACAAGGTTGTACAAGTGTGTACAAGGTTGTACAAGTGTGTACAAGTTTGTACAAGTACTCTCTAATAAACAAGACATTCTGCTAAATATTAAGACATCCCTCTAAATAACAAGACATCCCATCTAAATTACAAGACAACCCTCTAAAAAACAAGACATCCCTCCAAATAACAAGACAACCCTCTAAAAAACAAGACATCCCTTCCTCTAAATAAAAAGACATCTCTCCAAATAACAAGACATCCCTCTAAATAACAAGACATCCCATCTAAATTACAAGACAACCCTCTAAAAAACAAGACATCCCTCTAAATAACAAGACATCCCTCTAAATAACAAGACATCCCTCTAAATATTAAGACATCCCTCCAAATAACAAGACATCCCTCTAAATATTAAGACATCCCTCTAAATAACAAGACATCCCTCTAAATATTAAGACATCCCTTTAAATAACAAGACATCTCTCTAAATAACAAGACATCCCTCTAAATAACAAGACATCCCACTAAATAACAAGACGTCCCTCTAAATAACAAGACATCCCTTTTAAATAACAAGACATTCCTCTAAATAACAAGACATCCCTCTAAATAACAAGACATCCCTCCAAATAAAAAGACATCCCTCTAAATAGCAAGACATCCCTCTAAATAACAAGACATCCCTCCAAATAACAAGATATCCCTCTAAATAACAAGACATTCCTCCAAATAACAAGACTTCCCTCCAAATATGAAGACATCCCTCTAAATAACAAGACATCCCTCTAAATAACAAGACATCCCTCTAAATACCAAGACATCCCTCTAAATATTAAGACATCCCTCCAAATAACAAGACAACCCTTTAAAAAACAAGACATCCCTCTAAATAACAAGACATCCCTCTAAATAACAAGACATCCCTCTAAATATTAAGACATCCCTTCAAATAACAAGACATCCCTCTAAATATTAAGACATCCCTCTAAATAACAAGACATCCCTCTAAATATTAAGACATCCCTTTAAATAACAAGACATCTCTCTAAATAACAAGACATCCCTCTAAATAACAAGACATCCCTCTAAATATTAAGACATCCCTCCAAATAACAAGACATCCCTCTAAATATTAAGACATCCCTCTAAATAACAAGACATCCCTCTAAATATTAAGACATCCCTTTAAATAACAAGACATCTCTCTAAATAACAAGACATCCCTCTAAATAACAAGACATCTCACTAAAAAACAAGACATCCCTCTAAATAACAAGACATCCCTTTTAAATAACAAGACATTCCTCTAAATAACAAGACATCCCTCTAAATAACAAGACATCCCTCCAAATAACAAGAAATCCCTCAAAAAAGCAAGACATCCCTCTAAATATTAAGACATCCCTTCAAATAACAAGACATCCCTCTAAAAAACAAGACATCCCTCTAAATAACAAGACATCCCTCTAAATAAAAAGACATCCCTCTAAATAACTAGACATCCCTCCAAATACCAAGACATCCCTCTAAATAACAAGACATCCCTCTAAATAACAAGACATACCTCCAAATAACGAAACATCCCTCTAAATTATAAGACATCCCTCTTAATAACAAGCATCCCTCCAAATAACAAGACATCCCTCTAAATAACAAGACATCCCTCCAAATATGAAGACATCCCTCTAAATAACAAGACATCCCTCTAAATAACAAGACATCCCTCTAAATAACAAGACATCTCTCTAAATATTAAGACATCCCTTCAAATAACAAGACATCCCTCTAAATAACAAGACATCCCTCTAAATAACAAGACATCCCTCTAAATAACAAGACATCCCTCTAAATAACAAGACATCCCTCTAAAAAACAAGACATCAATCTAAATATTAAGACATCAATCTAAATAACAAGACATCCCTCCAAATAACAAGACAACCCTCTAAAAAACAAAAAAACCCTTTAAATAACAAGACATCTCTCTAAAAAACAAGACATCCCTCTAAATATCAAGACATCCCTCTAAATAACAAGACATCCATCTATATAACAAGACATTCCTCTAAATATTAAGACATCCCATCTAAATTACAAGACAACCCTCTAAAAAACAAGACATCCCTCCAAATAACAAGACAACCCTCTAAAAAACAAGACATCCCTCTAAATAACAAGACATCCCTCTAAATAACAAGACATCCCTTTTAAATAACAAGACATTCCTCTAAATAACAAGACATCCCTCTAAATAACAAGACATCCCTCCAAATAACAAGAAATCCCTCAAAAAAGCAAGACATCCCTCTAAATATTAAGACATCCCTTCAAATAACAAGACATCCCTCTAAATAACAAGACATCCCTCTAAATAACAAGACATCCCTCTAAATAAAAAGACATCCCTCTAAATAACTAGACATCCCTCCAAATACCAAGACATCCCTCTAAATAACAAGACATCCCTCTAAATAACAAGACATACCTCCAAATAACGAAACATCCCTCTAAATTATAAGACATCCCTCTTAATAACAAGCATCCCTCCAAATAACAAGACATCCCTCTAAATAACAAGACATCCCTCCAAATATGAAGACATCCCTCTAAATAACAAGACATCCCTCTAAATAACAAGACATCCCTCTAAATAACAAGACATCTCTCTAAATATTAAGACATCCCTTCAAATAACAAGACATCCCTCTAAATAACAAGACATCCCTCTAAATAACAAGACATCCCTCTAAATAACAAGACATCCCTCTAAATAACAAGACATCCCTCTAAAAAACAAGACATCCCTCTAAATATTAAGACATCAATCTAAATAACAAGACATCCCTCCAAAAAACAAGACAACCCTCTAAAAAACAAAAAAACCCTTTAAATAACAAGACATCTCTCTAAAAAACAAGACATCCCTCTAAATATCAAGACATCCCTCTAAATAACAAGACATCCATCTATATAACAAGACATTCCTCTAAATATTAAGACATCCCTCTAAATAACAAGACATACCTGTAAATAACAAGACATCCCTCTAAATAACAAGACATCCCATCTAAATTACAAGACAACCCTCTAAAAAACAAGACATCCCTCCAAATAACAAGACAACCCTCTAAAAAACAAGACATCCCTCTAAATAACAAGACATCCCTCTAAATAACAAGACATCACTCTAAATATTAAGACATCCCTCCAAATAACAAGACAACCCTTTAAAAAACAAGACATCCCTCTAAATAACAAGACATCCCTCTAAATAACAAGACATCCCTCTAAATAACAAGACATCCCTCTAAATATTAAGACATCCCTTCAAATAACAAGACATCCCTCTAAATATTAAGACATCCCTCTAAATAACAAGACATCCCTCTAAATATTAAGACATCCCTTTAAATAACAAGACATCTCTCTAAATAACAAGACATCCCTCTAAATAACAAGACATCCCACTAAATAACAAGACATCCCTCTAAATAACAAGACATCCCTTTTAAATAACAAGACATTCCTCTAAATAACAAGACATCCCTCTAAATATTAAGACATCCCTCTAAATAACAAGACATCCCTCCAAATAAAAAGACATCCCTCTAAATAGCAAGACATCCCTCTAATAAACAAGACATTCCGCTAAATATTAAGACATCCCTCTAAATAACAAGACATCCCATCTAAATTACAAGAAAACCCTCTAAAAAACAAGACAACCCTCTAAAAAACAAGACATCCCTCTAAATAAAAAGACATCTTAGACACAAGTGTGTACAAGGTTGTACAAGTGTGTACAAGGTTGTACAAGTGTGTACAAGGTTGTACAAGTGTGTACAAGGGTGTACAAGTTTGTACAAGTGTGTACAAGTTTGTACAAGTGTGTACAATTTGTACAAGGTTGTACAAATGTATACAAGGGTGTACAAAAGTGTACAAGGGTGCACAAGTTTGTACAAGAGTGTACAAGTGTGTACAAGCTTGTAGAAGTGTGGACAAGCTTGTACAAGTGTGTACAAGGGTGTACAGGTTTGTACAAGGTTGTACAAGTGTTTACAAGGGAGTACAAGTATGTACAAGAATGTACAAGTTTGTACAAGTGTGTACAAGTGTGTACAAGGTTGTACAAGTGTGTACAAGGTTGTACAAGTGTGTACAAGGTTGTACAAGTGTGTACAAGGTTAAACAAGTGTGTACAAAGGTGTACAAGTGTGTACAAGGTTGTACAAGTGTGTACAAGGTTGTACAAGTGTGTACAAGGTTGTACAAGTGTGTACAAGGTTGTACAAGGTTGTACAATTGTGTACAAGGTTGTACAAGTGTGTACAAGGTTGTACAAGTGTGTACAAGGGTGTACAAGTGTGTACAAGCTTGTACAAGTGTGTACAAGGGTGTACAGGTTTGTACAAGGTTGTACAAGTGTTTACAAGGGTGTACAAGTATGTACAAGAATGTACAAGTTTGTACAAGTGTGTACAAGTTTGTAAAAGGTTGTACAAGTGTGTACAAGGGTGTACAAGTGTGTACAAGGGTGCACAAGTGTGTACAAGGGTGTACAATCGTGTACAAGCTTGTACAAGTGTGTACAAGGGTGTACAGGTTTGTACAAGGTTGTACAAGTGTGTACAAGGTTGTACAAGTGTGTACAAGGGTGTACAAGTTTGTACAAGTGTGTACAAGTTTGTACAATTGTGTACAAGTTTGTACAAGGTTGTACAAATGTATACAAGGGTGTACAAAAGTGTACAAGGGTGCACAAGTTTGTACAAGGGTGTACAAGTGTGTACAAGCTTGTACAAGTGTGTACAAGCTTGTACAAGTGTGTACAAGGGTGTACAGGTTTGTACAAGGTTGTACAAGTGTTTACAAGGCTGTACAAGTATGCACAAGAATGTACAAGTTTGTACAAGTGTGTACAAGTTTGTAAAAGGTTGTACAAGTGTATACAAGGGTGTACAAGTGTGTACAAGGGTGCACAAGTGTGTACAAGGGTGCACAAGTGTGTACAAGGGTGTACAATCTTGTACAAGCTTGTACAAGTGTGTACAAGGGTGTACAGGTTTGTACAAGGTTGTACAAGTGTGTACAAGGGTGTACAAATGTGTACAAGGATGTAAAAGTTTGTACAAGTGTGTACAAGTTTGTACAAGGTTGTACAAGTAAGTACAAGGTTGTACAAGTGTGTACAAGTTTGTACAAGTGTGTACAAGGTTGTACAAGTGTGTACAAGGTTGTACAAGTGTGTACAAGGTTGTACAAGTGTGTACAAGGTTGTACAAGTGTGTACAAGGGTGCACAAGTGTGTACAAGGGTGTACAATCGTGTACATGCTTGTACAAGTTTTTACAAGGTTGTACAAGTGTGTACAAGGTTGTACAAGTGTGTACAAGGTTGTACAAACGTGTACAAGGTTGTACAAGTGTGTACAAGGTTGTACAAGTGTGTACAAGGTTGTATAAGTGTGTACAAAGGTGTACAAGTGTGTACAAGGTTGTACAAGTGTGTACAAGGTTGTACAAGTGTGTACATGGTTGTACAAGGTTGTACAATTGTGTACAAGGTTGTAAAAGTATGTACAAGGTTGTACAAGTGTGTACAAGGGTGTACAAGTTTGTACAAGTGTGTACAAGTTTGTACAAGTGTGTACAAGTTTGTACAAGGTTGTACCAATGTATACAAGGGTGTACAAAAGTGTACAAGGGTGCACAAGTTTGTACAAGGGTGTACAAGTGTGTACAAGGGTTGTTAAGTGTGTACAAGGGTGTACAGGTTTGTACAAGGTTGTACAAGTGTTTACAAGGGTGTACAAAAGAATGTACAAGTTTGTACAAGTGTGTACAAGTTTGTAAAAGGTTGTACAAGTGTGTACAAGGTTGTACAAGTGTGTACAAGGTTGTATCATAGTGTACAAGGTTGTACAAGTGTGTACAAAGGTGTACAAGTGTGTACAAGGTTGTACAAGTGTGTACAAAGTTGTACAAGTGTGTACATGGTTGTACAAGGTTGTACAATTGTGTACAAGGTTGTACAAGTGTGTACAAGGGTGCACAAGTTTGTACAAGTGTGTACAAGTGTGTACAAGCTTGTATAAGTGTGTACAAGCTTGTACAAGTGTGTACAAGTGTGTACAAGTTTGTACAAGGCTGTACAAGTGTTTACAAGGGTGTACAAGTATGTACAAGAATGTTCAAGTTTGTACAAGTGTGTACAAGTTTGTAAAAGGTTGTACAAGTGTGTACAAGGGTGTACAAGTGTGTACAAGGGTGCACAAGTGTGTACAAGGGTGTACAATCGTGTACAAGCTTGTACAAGTGTGTACAAGGGTGTACAGGTTTGTACAAGGTTGTACAAGTGTGTACAAGGGTGTACAAATGTGTACAAGGATGTAAAAGTTTGTACAAGTGTGTACAAGTTTGTACAAGGTTGTACAAGTAAGTACAAGTTTGTACAAGAATGTACAAGTGTGTACAAGGTTTTACAATTGTGTAAAAGGTTGTACAAGCGTGTACAAGGTTGTACAAGTGTGTACAAGGTTGTACAAGTGTGTACAAGCTTGTACAAGTGTGTACAAGGTTGTACAAGTGTGTACAAGGTTGTACAAGTGTGTACAAGGTTGTACAAGTGTGTACAAGTTTGTTCAAGTGTGTACAAGTTTGTACAAGGTTGTACAAATGTGTACAAGGGTGTACAAAAGTGTACAAGGGTGCACAAGTTTGTACAAGGGTGTACAAGTGTGTACAAGTTTGTACAAGTGTGTACAAGCTTGTACAAGGGTTTACAGGTTTGTACAAGGTTGTACAAGTGTGTACAAGGGTGTACAAGTATGTACAAGAATGTACAAGTTTGTACAAGTGTGTACAAGGGTGTACAAATGTGTACAAGGATGTAAAAGTTTGTACAAGTGTGTACAAGTTTGTAGTAGGTTGTACAAGGTTGTACAAGTGTGTACAAGGTTGTACAAGTGTGTACAAGGTTGTACAAGTGTGTACAAGGTTGTACAAGTGTGTACAAGGTTGTACAAGTGTGTACAAGGTTGTACAAGTGTGTACAAGGTTGTACAAGTGTGTACAAGGGTTCACAATTTTGTACAAGGGTGTACAATCGTGTACAAGCTTGTACAATCGTGTACAAGGGTTTACAGGTTTGTACAAGGTTGTACAAGTGTGTACAAGGGTGTACAAATGTGTACAAGGATGTAAAAGTTTATACAAGTGTGTACAAGTTTGTACAAGGTTGTTTAAGTGTGTACAATGTTTTACAATTGTGTACAAGGTTGTACAAGTGTGTACAAGGTTGTACAAGTGTGTACAAGGTTGTACAAGTGTGTACAAGGTTGTACAAGTGTGTACAAGGTTGTACAAGTGTGTACAAGGGTGCACAAGTGTGTACAAGGGTGTACAATCGTGTACATGCTTGTACAAGTTTTTACAAGGTTGTACAAGTGTGTACAAGGTTGTACAAGTGTGTACAAGGTTGTACAAACGTGTACAAGGTTGTACAAGTGTGTACAAGGTTGTACAAGTGTGTACAAGGTTGTATAAGTGTGTACAAAGGTGTACAAGTGTGTACAAGGTTGTACAAGTGTGTACAAGGTTGTACAAGTGTGTACAAGGTTGTACAAGTGTGTACATGGTTGTACAAGGTTGTACAATTGTGTACAAGGTTGTAAAAGTATGTACAAGGTTGTACAAGTGTGTACAAGGGTGTACAAGTTTGTACAAGTGTGTACAAGTTTGTACAAGTGTGTACAAGTTTGTACAAGGTTGTACCAATGTATACAAGGGTGTACAAAAGTGTACAAGGGTGCACAAGTTTGTACAAGGGTGTACAAGTGTGTACAAGGGTTGTTAAGTGTGTACAAGGGTGTACAGGTTTGTACAAGGTTGTACAAGTGTTTACAAGGGTGTACAAAAGAATGTACAAGTTTGTACAAGTGTGTACAAGTTTGTAAAAGGTTGTACAAGTGTGTACAAGGTTGTACAAGTGTGTACAAGGTTGTATCATAGTGTACAAGGTTGTACAAGTGTGTACAAAGGTGTACAAGTGTGTACAAGGTTGTACAAGTGTGTACAAAGTTGTACAAGTGTGTACATGGTTGTACAAGGTTGTACAATTGTGTACAAGGTTGTACAAGTGTGTACAAGGGTGCACAAGTTTGTACAAGTGTGTACAAGTGTGTACAAGCTTGTATAAGTGTGTACAAGCTTGTACAAGTGTGTACAAGTGTGTACAAGTTTGTACAAGGTTGTACAAGTGTTTACAAGGGTGTACAAGTATGTACAAGAATGTTCAAGTTTGTACAAGTGTGTACAAGTTTGTAAAAGGTTGTACAAGTGTGTACAAGGGTGTACAAGTGTGTACAAGGGTGCACAAGTGTGTACAAGGGTGTACAATCGTGTACAAGCTTGTACAAGTGTGTACAAGGGTGTACAGGTTTGTACAAGGTTGTACAAGTGTGTACAAGGGTGTACAAATGTGTACAAGGATGTAAAAGTTTGTACAAGTGTGTACAAGTTTGTACAAGGTTGTACAAGTAAGTACAAGTTTGTACAAGAATGTACAAGTGTGTACAAGGTTTTACAATTGTGTAAAAGGTTGTACAAGCGTGTACAAGGTTGTACAAGTGTGTACAAGGTTGTACAAGTGTGTACAAGCTTGTACAAGTGTGTACAAGGTTGTACAAGTGTGTACAAGGTTGTACAAGTGTGTACAAGGTTGTACAAGTGTGTACAAGTTTGTTCAAGTGTGTACAAGTTTGTACAAGGTTGTACAAATGTGTACAAGGGTGTACAAAAGTGTACAAGGGTGCACAAGTTTGTACAAGGGTGTACAAGTGTGTACAAGTTTGTACAAGTGTGTACAAGCTTGTACAAGGGTTTACAGGTTTGTACAAGGTTGTACAAGTGTGTACAAGGGTGTACAAGTATGTACAAGAATGTACAAGTTTGTACAAGTGTGTACAAGGGTGTACAAATGTGTACAAGGATGTAAAAGTTTGTACAAGTGTGTACAAGTTTGTAGTAGGTTGTACAAGGTTGTACAAGTGTGTACAAGGTTGTACAAGTGTGTACAAGGTTGTACAAGTGTGTACAAGGTTGTACAAGTGTGTACAAGGTTGTACAAGTGTGTACAAGGTTGTACAAGTGTGTACAAGGTTGTACAAGTGTGTACAAGGTTGTACAAGTGTGTACAAGGGTTCACAATTTTGTACAAGGGTGTACAATCGTGTACAAGCTTGTACAATCGTGTACAAGCTTGTACAAGTGTGTACAAGGGTTTACAGGTTTGTACAAGGTTGTACAAGTGTGTACAAGGGTGTACAAATGTGTACAAGGATGTAAAAGTTTATACAAGTGTGTACAAGTTTGTACAAGGTTGTTTAAGTGTGTACAATGTTTTACAATTGTGTACAAGGTTGTACAAGTGTGTACAAGGTTGTACAAGTGTGTACAAGGATGTACAAGTGTGTACAAGGTTGTACAAGTGTGTACAAGTTTGTACAAGTGTGTACAAGTTTGTACAAGGTTGTACAAATGTGTACAAGGGTGTACAAAAGTGTACAAGGGTGCACAAGTTTGTACAAGGGTGTACAAGTGTGTACAAGGGTGTACAGGTTTGTACAAGGTTGTACAAGTGTGTACAAGCTTGAACAAGTGTGTACAAGGTTGTACAAGTGTTTACAAGGTTGTACAAGTGTGTACAAGGTTGCACAAGTGTGTACAAGGTTGCACAAGTGTGTACAAGAGTGTACAATCGTGTACAAGCTTGTACAAGTGTGTACAAGGGTGTACAGGTTTGTACAAGGTTGTACAAGTGTGTACAAGGTTTTACAATTGTGTACAAGGTTGTACAAGTGTGTACAAGGTTGTACAAGTGTGTACAAGGTTGTACAAGTGTGTACAAGCTTGTACAAGTGTGTACAAGGTTGTACAAGTGTGTACATGGTTGTTCAAGTGTGTACATGTTTGTACAAGTGTGTTTAAGTTTGTACAAGGTTGTACAAATGTGTACAAGGGTGTACAAAAGTGTACAGGGGTGCACAAGTTTGTACAAGGGTGTATAAGTGTGTACAAGCTTGTACAAGTGTGTACAATGGTGTACAGGTTTGTACTAGGTTGTACAAATGTGTACAAGGATGTACAAGTATGTACAAGAATGTACAATTTTGTACAAGTGTGTACAAGTTTGTAAAAGGTTGTACAAGTGTGTACAAGGGTGAACAAGTGTGTACAAGGTTGTACAAGTGTGTACAAGCTTGTACGAGTGTGTACAAGGGTGTACAAGTGTGTACAAGGTTGTACAAGTTTTTACAAGGTTGTACAAGTGTGTACAAGGGTGAACAAGTGTGTACAAGGTTGTACAAGTGTGTACAAGCTTGTACAAGTGTGTACAAGGGTGTACAAGTGTGTACAAGGTTGTACAAGTTTTTACAAGGTTGTACAAGTGTGTACAAGGTTGTACAAGTGTGTACAAGGTTGTACAAGTGTGTACAAGGTTGTACAAGGTTGTACAATTGTGTACAAGGTTGTACAAGTGTGTACAAGGTTGTACAAGTGTGTACAAGGTTGTACAAGTGTGTACAAGGGTGTACAAGTTTGTACAAGTGTGTACAAGGTTGTACAAGTGTGTACAAGGGTGTACAAGTTTGTACAAGTGTGTACAAGTTTGTACAATTGTGTACAAGTTTGTACAAGGTTGTACAAATGTATACAAGGGTGCACAAGTGTGTACAAGGGTGTACAATCGTGTACAAGCTTGTACAAGTGTGTACAAGGGTGTACAGGTTTGTACAAGGTTGTACAAGTGTGTACAAGGGTGTACAAGTATGTACAAGAATGTACAAGTTTGTACAAGTGTGTACAAGGATGTACAAATGTGTACAAGGATGTAAAAGTTTGTACAAGTGTGTACAAGTTTGTACAAGGTTGTACAAGGTTGTACAAGTGTGTACAAGGTTGTACAAGTGTGTACAAGGTTGTACAAGTGTGTACAAGGTTGTACAAGTGTGTACAAGGTTGTACAAGTGTGTACAAGGGTGCACAAGTGTGTACAAGGGTGTACAATCGTGTACAAGCTTGTACAATCGTGTACATGCTTGTTTCAAGTTTGTACAAGGGTTTACAGGTTTGTACAAGGTTGTACAAGTGTGTACAAGGGTGTACAAGTATGTACAAGAATGTACAAGTTTGTACAAGTGTGTACAAGGGTGTACAAATGTGTACAAGGATGTAAAAGTTTGTACAAGTGTGTACAAGTTTGTACAAGGTTGTACAAGGTTGTACAAGTGTGTACAAGGTTGTACAAGTGTGTACAAGGTTGTACAAGTGTGTACAAGTTTGTACAAGTACTCTCTAATAAACAAGACATTCTGCTAAATATTAAGACATCCCTCTAAATAACAAGACATCCCATCTAAATTACAAGACAACCCTCTAAAAAACAAGACATCCCTCCAAATAACAAGACAACCCTCTAAAAAACAAGACATCCCTTCCTCTAAATAAAAAGACATCTCTCCAAATAACAAGACATCCCTCTAAATAACAAGACATCCCATCTAAATTACAAGACAACCCTCTAAAAAACAAGACATCCCTCTAAATAACAAGACATCCCTCTAAATAACAAGACATCCCTCTAAATATTAAGACATCCCTCCAAATAACAAGACATCCCTCTAAATATTAAGACATCCCTCTAAATAACAAGACATCCCTCTAAATATTAAGACATCCCTTTAAATAACAAGACATCTCTCTAAATAACAAGACATCCCTCTAAATAACAAGACATCCCACTAAATAACAAGACGTCCCTCTAAATAACAAGACATCCCTTTTAAATAACAAGACATTCCTCTAAATAACAAGACATCCCTCTAAATAACAAGACATCCCTCCAAATAAAAAGACATCCCTCTAAATAGCAAGACATCCCTCTAAATAACAAGACATCCCTCCAAATAACAAGATATCCCTCTAAATAACAAGACATTCCTCCAAATAACAAGACTTCCCTCCAAATATGAAGACATCCCTCTAAATAACAAGACATCCCTCTAAATAACAAGACATCCCTCTAAATACCAAGACATCCCTCTAAATATTAAGACATCCCTCCAAATAACAAGACAACCCTTTAAAAAACAAGACATCCCTCTAAATAACAAGACATCCCTCTAAATAACAAGACATCCCTCTAAATATTAAGACATCCCTTCAAATAACAAGACATCCCTCTAAATATTAAGACATCCCTCTAAATAACAAGACATCCCTCTAAATATTAAGACATCCCTTTAAATAACAAGACATCTCTCTAAATAACAAGACATCCCTCTAAATAACAAGACATCCCTCTAAATATTAAGACATCCCTCCAAATAACAAGACATCCCTCTAAATATTAAGACATCCCTCTAAATAACAAGACATCCCTCTAAATATTAAGACATCCCTTTAAATAACAAGACATCTCTCTAAATAACAAGACATCCCTCTAAATAACAAGACATCTCACTAAAAAACAAGACATCCCTCTAAATAACAAGACATCCCTTTTAAATAACAAGACATTCCTCTAAATAACAAGACATCCCTCTAAATAACAAGACATCCCTCCAAATAACAAGAAATCCCTCAAAAAAGCAAGACATCCCTCTAAATATTAAGACATCCCTTCAAATAACAAGACATCCCTCTAAAAAACAAGACATCCCTCTAAATAACAAGACATCCCTCTAAATAAAAAGACATCCCTCTAAATAACTAGACATCCCTCCAAATACCAAGACATCCCTCTAAATAACAAGACATCCCTCTAAATAACAAGACATACCTCCAAATAACGAAACATCCCTCTAAATTATAAGACATCCCTCTTAATAACAAGCATCCCTCCAAATAACAAGACATCCCTCTAAATAACAAGACATCCCTCCAAATATGAAGACATCCCTCTAAATAACAAGACATCCCTCTAAATAACAAGACATCCCTCTAAATAACAAGACATCTCTCTAAATATTAAGACATCCCTTCAAATAACAAGACATCCCTCTAAATAACAAGACATCCCTCTAAATAACAAGACATCCCTCTAAATAACAAGACATCCCTCTAAATAACAAGACATCCCTCTAAAAAACAAGACATCCCTCTAAATATTAAGACATCAATCTAAATAACAAGACATCCCTCCAAATAACAAGACAACCCTCTAAAAAACAAAAAAAACCCTTTAAATAACAAGACATCTCTCTAAAAAACAAGACATCCCTCTAAATATCAAGACATCCCTCTAAATAACAAGACATCCATCTATATAACAAGACATTCCTCTAAATATTAAGACATCCCATCTAAATTACAAGACAACCCTCTAAAAAACAAGACATCCCTCCAAATAACAAGACAATCCTCTAAAAAACAAGACATCCCTCTAAATAACAAGACATCCCTCTAAATAACAAGACATCCCTTTTAAATAACAAGACATTCCTCTAAATAACAAGACATCCCTCTAAATAACAAGACATCCCTCCAAATAACAAGAAATCCCTCAAAAAAGCAAGACATCCCTCTAAATATTAAGACATCCCTTCAAATAACAAGACATCCCTCTAAATAACAAGACATCCCTCTAAATAACAAGACATCCCTCTAAATAAAAAGACATCCCTCTAAATAACTAGACATCCCTCCAAATACCAAGACATCCCTCTAAATAACAAGACATCCCTCTAAATAACAAGACATACCTCCAAATAACGAAACATCCCTCTAAATTATAAGACATCCCTCTTAATAACAAGCATCCCTCCAAATAACAAGACATCCCTCTAAATAACAAGACATCCCTCCAAATATAAAGACATCCCTCTAAATAACAAGACATCCCTCTAAATAACAAGACATCCCTCTAAATAACAAGACATCTCTCTAAATATTAAGACATCCCTTCAAATAACAAGACATCCCTCTAAATAACAAGACATCCCTCTAAATAACAAGACATCCCTCTAAATAACAAGACATCCCTCTAAATAACAAGACATCCCTCTAAAAAACAAGACATCCCTCTAAATATTAAGACATCAATCTAAATAACAAGACATCCCTCCAAATAACAAGACAACCCTCTAAAAAACAAAAAAAACCCTTTAAATAACAAGACATCTCTCTAAAAAACAAGACATCCCTCTAAATATCAAGACATCCCTCTAAATAACAAGACATCCATCTATATAACAAGACATTCCTCTAAATATTAAGACATCCCTCTAAATAACAAGACATACCTGTAAATAACAAGACATCCCTCTAAATAACAAGACATCCCATCTAAATTACAAGACAACCCTCTAAAAAACAAGACATCCCTCCAAATAACAAGACAACCCTCTAAAAAACAAGACATCCCTCTAAATAACAAGACATCCCTCTAAATAACAAGACATCACTCTAAGTATTAAGACATCCCTCCAAATAACAAGACAACCCTTTAAAAAACAAGACATCCCTCTAAATAACAAGACATCCCTCTAAATAACAAGACATCCCTCTAAATAACAAGACATCCCTCTAAATATTAAGACATCCCTTCAAATAACAAGACATCCCTCTAAATATTAAGACATCCCTCTAAATAACAAGACATCCCTCTAAATATTAAGACATCCCTTTAAATAACAAGACATCTCTCTAAATAACAAGACATCCCTCTAAATAACAAGACATCCCACTAAATAACAAGACATCCCTCTAAATAACAAGACATCCCTTTTAAATAACAAGACATTCCTCTAAATAACAAGACATCCCTCTAAATATTAAGACATCCCTCTAAATAACAAGACATCCCTCCAAATAAAAAGACATCCCTCTAAATAGCAAGACATCCCTCTAATAAACAAGACATTCCGCTAAATATTAAGACATCCCTCTAAATAACAAGACATCCCATCTAAATTACAAGAAAACCCTCTAAAAAACAAGACAACCCTCTAAAAAACAAGACATCCCTCTAAATAAAAAGACATCTTAGACACAAGTGTGTACAAGGTTGTACAAGTGTGTACAAGGTTGTACAAGTGTGTACAAGGTTGTACAAGTGTGTACAAGGGTGTACAAGTTTGTACAAGTGTGTACAAGTTTGTACAAGTGTGTACAAGTTTGTACAAGGTTGTACAAATGTATACAAGGGTGTACAAAAGTGTACAAGGGTGCACAAGTTTGTACAAGAGTGTACAAGTGTGTACAAGCTTGTAGAAGTGTGGACAAGCTTGTACAAGTGTGTACAAGGGTGTACAGGTTTGTACAAGGTTGTACAAGTGTTTACAAGGGAGTACAAGTATGTACAAGAATGTACAAGTTTGTACAAGTGTGTACAAGTGTGTACAAGGTTGTACAAGTGTGTACAAGGTTGTACAAGTGTGTACAAGGTTGTACAAGTGTGTACAAGGTTAAACAAGTGTGTACAAAGGTGTACAAGTGTGTACAAGGTTGTACAAGTGTGTACAAGGTTGTACAAGTGTGTACAAGGTTGTACAAGTGTGTACAAGGTTGTACAAGGTTGTACAATTGTGTACAAGGTTGTACAAGTGTGTACAAGGTTGTACAAGTGTGTACAAGGGTGTACAAGTGTGTACAAGCTTGTACAAGTGTGTACAAGGGTGTACAGGTTTGTACAAGGTTGTACAAGTGTTTACAAGGGTGTACAAGTATGTACAAGAATGTACAAGTTTGTACAAGTGTGTACAAGTTTGTAAAAGGTTGTACAAGTGTGTACAAGGGTGTACAAGTGTGTACAAGGGTGCACAAGTGTGTACAAGGGTGTACAATCGTGTACAAGCTTGTACAAGTGTGTACAAGGGTGTACAGGTTTGTACAAGGTTGTACAAGTGTGTACAAGGTTGTACAAGTGTGTACAAGGGTGTACAAGTTTGTACAAGTGTGTACAAGTTTGTACAATTGTGTACAAGTTTGTACAAGGTTGTACAAATGTATACAAGGGTGTACAAAAGTGTACAAGGGTGCACAAGTTTGTACAAGGGTGTACAAGTGTGTACAAGCTTGTACAAGTGTGTACAAGCTTGTACAAGTGTGTACAAGGGTGTACAGGTTTGTACAAGGTTGTACAAGTGTTTACAAGGCTGTACAAGTATGCACAAGAATGTACAAGTTTGTACAAGTGTGTACAAGTTTGTAAAAGGTTGTACAAGTGTATACAAGGGTGTACAAGTGTGTACAAGGGTGCACAAGTGTGTACAAGGGTGCACAAGTGTGTACAAGGGTGTACAATCTTGTACAAGCTTGTACAAGTGTGTACAAGGGTGTACAGGTTTGTACAAGGTTGTACAAGTGTGTACAAGGGTGTACAAATGTGTACAAGGATGTAAAAGTTTGTACAAGGTTGTACAAGTAAGTACAAGGTTGTACAAGTAAGTACAAGTTTGTACAAGTGTGTACAAGGTTGTACAAGTGTGTACAAGGTTGTACAAGTGTGTACAAGGTTGTACAAGTGTGTACAAGGTTGTACAAGTGTGTACAAGGTTGTACAAGTGTGTACAAGGGTGCACAAGTGTGTACAAGGGTGTACAATCGTGTACATGCTTGTACAAGTTTTTACAAGGTTGTACAAGTGTGTACAAGGTTGTACAAGTGTGTACAAGGTTGTACAAACGTGTACAAGGTTGTACAAGTGTGTACAAGGTTGTACAAGTGTGTACAAGGTTGTATAAGTGTGTACAAAGGTGTACAAGTGTGTACAAGGTTGTACAAGTGTGTACAAGGTTGTACAAGTGTGTACATGGTTGTACAAGGTTGTACAATTGTGTACAAGGTTGTAAAAGTATGTACAAGGTTGTACAAGTGTGTACAAGGGTGTACAAGTTTGTACAAGTGTGTACAAGTTTGTACAAGTGTGTACAAGTTTGTACAAGGTTGTACCAATGTATACAAGGGTGTACAAAAGTGTACAAGGGTGCACAAGTTTGTACAAGGGTGTACAAGTGTGTACAAGGGTTGTTAAGTGTGTACAAGGGTGTACAGGTTTGTACAAGGTTGTACAAGTGTTTACAAGGGTGTACAAAAGAATGTACAAGTTTGTACAAGTGTGTACAAGTTTGTAAAAGGTTGTACAAGTGTGTACAAGGTTGTACAAGTGTGTACAAGGTTGTATCATAGTGTACAAGGTTGTACAAGTGTGTACAAAGGTGTACAAGTGTGTACAAGGTTGTACAAGTGTGTACAAAGTTGTACAAGTGTGTACATGGTTGTACAAGGTTGTACAATTGTGTACAAGGTTGTACAAGTGTGTACAAGGGTGCACAAGTTTGTACAAGTGTGTACAAGTGTGTACAAGCTTGTATAAGTGTGTACAAGCTTGTACAAGTGTGTACAAGTGTGTACAAGTTTGTACAAGGTTGTACAAGTGTTTACAAGGGTGTACAAGTATGTACAAGAATGTTCAAGTTTGTACAAGTGTGTACAAGTTTGTAAAAGGTTGTACAAGTGTGTACAAGGGTGTACAAGTGTGTACAAGGGTGCACAAGTGTGTACAAGGGTGTACAATCGTGTACAAGCTTGTACAAGTGTGTACAAGGGTGTACAGGTTTGTACAAGGTTGTACAAGTGTGTACAAGGGTGTACAAATGTGTACAAGGATGTAAAAGTTTGTACAAGTGTGTACAAGTTTGTACAAGGTTGTACAAGTAAGTACAAGTTTGTACAAGAATGTACAAGTGTGTACAAGGTTTTACAATTGTGTAAAAGGTTGTACAAGCGTGTACAAGGTTGTACAAGTGTGTACAAGGTTGTACAAGTGTGTACAAGCATGTACAAGTGTGTACAAGGTTGTACAAGTGTGTACAAGGTTGTACAAGTGTGTACAAGGTTGTACAAGTGTGTACAAGTTTGTTCAAGTGTGTACAAGTTTGTACAAGGTTGTACAAATGTGTACAAGGGTGTACAAAAGTGTACAAGGGTGCACAAGTTTGTACAAGGGTGTACAAGTGTGTACAAGTTTGTACAAGTGTGTACAAGCTTGTACAAGGGTTTACAGGTTTGTACAAGGTTGTACAAGTGTGTACAAGGGTGTACAAGTATGTACAAGAATGTACAAGTTTGTACAAGTGTGTACAAGGGTGTACAAGTATGTACAAGAATGTACAAGTTTGTACAAGTGTGTACAAGGGTGTACAAATGTGTACAAGGATGTAAAAGTTTGTACAAGTGTGTACAAGTTTGTAGTAGGTTGTACAAGGTTGTACAAGTGTGTACAAGGTTGTACAAGTGTGTACAAGGTTGTACAAGTGTGTACAAGGTTGTACAAGTGTGTACAAGGTTGTACAAGTGTGTACAAGGTTGTACAAGTGTGTACAAGGGTTCACAAGTGTGTACAAGGGTGTACAATCGTGTACAAGCTTGTACAATCGTGTACAAGCTTGTACAAGTGTGTACAAGGGTTTACAGGTTTGTACAAGGTTGTACAAGTGTGTACAAGGGTGTACAAATGTGTACAAGGATGTAAAAGTTTATACAAGTGTGTACAAGTTTGTACAAGGTTGTTTAAGTGTGTACAATGTTTTACAATTGTGTACAAGGTTGTACAAGTGTGTACAAGGTTGTACAAGTGTGTACAAGGATGTACAAGTGTGTACAAGGTTGTACAAGTGTGTACAAGTTTGTACAAGTGTGTACAAGTTTGTACAAGGTTGTACAAATGTGTACAAGGGTGTACAAAAGTGTACAAGGGTGCACAAGTTTGTACAAGGGTGTACAAGTGTGTACAAGGGTGTACAGGTTTGTACAAGGTTGTACAAGTGTGTACAAGCTTGAACAAGTGTGTACAAGGTTGTACAAGTGTTTACAAGGTTGTACAAGTGTGTACAAGGTTGCACAAGTGTGTACAAGGTTGCACAAGTGTGTTCAAGAGTGTACAATCGTGTACAAGCTTGTACAAGTGTGTACAAGGGTGTACAGGTTTGTACAAGGTTGTACAATTGTGTACAAGGTTGTAAAAGTATGTACAAGGTTGTACAAGTGTGTACAAGGGTGTACAAGTTTGTACAAGTGTGTACAAGTTTGTACAAGTGTGTACAAGTTTGTACAAGGTTGTACCAATGTATACAAGGGTGTACAAAAGTGTACAAGAGTGCACAAGTTTGTACAAGGGTGTACAAGTGTGTACAAGGGTTGTTAAGTGTGTACAAGGGTGTACAGGTTTGTACAAGGTTGTACAAGTGTTTACAAGGGTGTACAAAAGAATGTACAAGTTTGTACAAGTGTGTACAAGTTTGTAAAAGGTTGTACAAGTGTGTACAAGGTTGTACAAGTGTGTACAAGGTTGTATCATAGTGTACAAGGTTGTACAAGTGTGTACAAAGGTGTACAAGTGTGTACAAGGTTGTACAAGTGTGTACAAAGTTGTACAAGTGTGTACATGGTTGTACAAGGTTGTACAATTGTGTACAAGGTTGTACAAGTGTGTACAAGGGTGCACAAGTTTGTACAAGTGTGTACAAGTGTGTACAAGCTTGTATAAGTGTGTACAAGCTTGTACAAGTGTGTACAAGTGTGTACAAGTTTGTACAAGGTTGTACAAGTGTTTACAAGGGTGTACAAGTATGTACAAGAATGTTCAAGTTTGTACAAGTGTGTACAAGTTTGTAAAAGGTTGTACAAGTGTGTACAAGGGTGTACAAGTGTGTACAAGGGTGCACAAGTGTGTACAAGGGTGTACAATCGTGTACAAGCTTGTACAAGTGTGTACAAGGGTGTACAGGTTTGTACAAGGTTGTACAAGTGTGTACAAGGGTGTACAAATGTGTACAAGGATGTAAAAGTTTGTACAAGTGTGTACAAGTTTGTACAAGGTTGTACAAGTAAGTACAAGTTTGTACAAGAATGTACAAGTGTGTACAAGGTTTTACAATTGTGTAAAAGGTTGTACAAGTGTGTACAAGGTTGTACAAGTGTGTACAAGGTTGTACAAGTGTGTACAAGCTTGTACAAGTGTGTACAAGGTTGTACAAGTGTGTACAAGGTTGTACAAGTGTGTACAAGGTTGTACAAGTGTGTACAAGTTTGTTCAAGTGTGTACAAGTTTGTACAAGGTTGTACAAATGTGTACAAGGGTGTACAAAAGTGTACAAGGGTGCACAAGTTTGTACAAGGGTGTACAAGTGTGTACAAGTTTGTACAAGTGTGTACAAGCTTGTACAAGGGTTTACAGGTTTGTACAAGGTTGTACAAGTGTGTACAAGGGTGTACAAGTATGTACAAGAATGTACAAGTTTGTACAAGTGTGTACAAGGGTGTACAAGTATGTACAAGAATGTACAAGTTTGTACAAGTGTGTACAAGGGTGTACAAATGTGTACAAGGATGTAAAAGTTTGTACAAGTGTGTACAAGTTTGTAGTAGGTTGTACAAGGTTGTACAAGTGTGTACAAGGTTGTACAAGTGTGTACAAGGTTGTACAAGTGTGTACAAGGTTGTACAAGTGTGTACAAGGTTGTACAAGTGTGTACAAGGTTGTACAAGTGTGTACAAGGGTTCACAAGTGTGTACAAGGGTGTACAATCGTGTACAAGCTTGTACAATCGTGTACAAGCTTGTACAAGTGTGTACAAGGGTTTACAGGTTTGTACAAGGTTGTACAAGTGTGTACAAGGGTGTACAAATGTGTACAAGGATGTAAAAGTTTATACAAGTGTGTACAAGTTTGTACAAGGTTGTTTAAGTGTGTACAATGTTTTACAATTGTGTACAAGGTTGTACAAGTGTGTACAAGGTTGTACAAGTGTGTACAAGGATGTACAAGTGTGTACAAGGTTGTACAAGTGTGTACAAGTTTGTACAAGTGTGTACAAGTTTGTACAAGGTTGTACAAATGTGTACAAGGGTGTACAAAAGTGTACAAGGGTGCACAAGTTTGTACAAGGGTGTACAAGTGTGTACAAGGGTGTACAGGTTTGTACAAGGTTGTACAAGTGTGTACAAGCTTGAACAAGTGTGTACAAGGTTGTACAAGTGTTTACAAGGTTGTACAAGTGTGTACAAGGTTGCACAAGTGTGTACAAGGTTGCACAAGTGTGTACAAGAGTGTACAATCGTGTACAAGCTTGTACAAGTGTGTACAAGGGTGTACAGGTTTGTACAAGGTTGTACAAGTGTGTACAAGGTTTTACAATTGTGTACAAGGTTGTACAAGTGTGTACAAGGTTGTACAAGTGTGTACAAGGTTGTACAAGTGTGTACAAGCTTGTACAAGTGTGTACAAGGTTGTACAAGTGTGTACATGGTTGTTCAAGTGTGTACATGTTTGTACAAGTGTGTTTACGTTTGTACAAGGTTGTTCAAATGTGTACAAGGGTGTACAAAAGTGTACAAGGGTGCACAAGTTTGTACAAGGGTGTATAAGTGTGTACAAGCTTGTACAAGTGTGTACAATGGTGTACAGGTTTGTACTAGGTTGTACAAATGTGTACAAGGATGTACAAGTATGTACAAGAATGTACAATTTTGTACAAGTGTGTACAAGTTTGTAAAAGGTTGTACAAGTGTGTACAAGGGTGAACAAGTGTGTACAAGGTTGTACAAGTGTGTACAAGCTTGTACAAGTGTGTACAAGCTTGTACAAGTGTGTACAAGGGTGTACAAGTGTGTACAAGGTTGTACAAGTTTTTACAAGGTTGTACAAGTGTGTACAAGGTTGTACAAGTGTGTACAAGGTTGTACAAGTGTGTACAAGGTTGTACAAGGTTGTACAATTGTGTACAAGGTTGTACAAGTGTGTACAAGGTTGTACAAGTGTGTACAAGGTTGTACAAGTGTGTACAAGGGTGTACAAGTTTGTACAAGTGTGTACAAGGTTGTACAAGTGTGTACAAGGGTGTACAAGTTTGTACAAGTGTGTACAAGTTTGTACAATTGTGTACAAGTTTGTACAAGGTTGTACAAATGTATACAAGGGTGCACAAGTGTGTACAAGGGTGTACAATCGTGTACAAGCTTGTACAAGTGTGTACAAGGGTGTACAGGTTTGTACAAGGTTGTACAAGTGTGTACAAGGGTGTACAAATGTGTACAAGGATGTAAAAGTTTGTACAAGTGTGTACAAGTTTGTACAAGGTTGTACAAGTAAGTACAAGTTTGTACAAGAATGTACAAGTGTGTACAAGGTTTTACAATTGTGTAAAAGGTTGTACAAGTGTGTACAAGGTTGTACAAGCGTGTACAAGGTTGTACAAGTGTGTACAAGGTTGTACAAGTGTGTACAAGGTTGTACAAGTGTGTACAAGTTTGTTCAAGTGTGTACAAGTTTGTACAAGGTTGTACAAATGTGTACAAGGGTGTACAAAAGTGTACAAGGGTGCACAAGTTTGTACAAGGGTGTACAAGTGTGTACAAGCTTGTACAAGTGTGTACAAGCTTGTACAAGGGTTTACAGGTTTGTACAAGGTTGTACAAGTGTGTACAAGGGTGTACAAGTATGTACAAGAATGTACAAGTTTGTACAAGTGTGTACAAGGATGTACAAATGTGTACAAGGATGTAAAAGTTTGTACAAGTGTGTACAAGTTTGTACAAGGTTGTACAAGGTTGTACAAGTGTGTACAAGGTTGTACAAGTGTGTACAAGGTTGTACAAGTGTGTACAAGGTTGTACAAGTGTGTACAAGGTTGTACAAGTGTGTACAAGGGTGCACAAGTGTGTACAAGGGTGTACAATCGTGTACAAGCTTGTACAATCGTGTACATGCTTGTTTCAAGTTTGTACAAGGGTTTACAGGTTTGTACAAGGTTGTACAAGTGTGTACAAGGGTGTACAAATATGTACAAGAATGTACAAGTTTGTACAAGTGTGTACAAGGGTGTACAAATGTGTACAAGGATGTAAAAGTTTGTACAAGTGTGTACAAGTTTGTACAAGGTTGTACAAGGTTGTACAAGTGTGTACAAGGTTGTACAAGTGTGTACAAGGTTGTACAAGTGTGTACAAGTTTGTACAAGTGTGTACAAGTTTGTACAAGGTTGTACAAATGTGTACAAGGGTGTACAAAAGTTTACAAGGGTGCACAAGTTTGTACAAGGGTGTACAAGTGTGTACAAGGGTGTACAGGTTTGTACAAGGTTGTACAAGTGTTTACAAGGTTGTACAAGTGTGTACAAGGTTGCACAAGTGTGTACAAGAGTGTACAATCGTGTACAAGCTTGTACAAGTGTGTACAAGGGTGTACAGGTTTGTACAAGGTTGTACAAGTGTGTACAAGGTTTTACAATTGTGTACAAGGTTGTACAAGTGTGTACAAGGTTGTACAAGTGTGTACAAGTTTGTACAAGTGTGTACAAGCTTGTACAAGTGTGTACAAGGTTGTACAAGTGTGTACATGGTTGTTCAAGTGTGTACATGTTTGTACAAGAGTGTTTAAGTTTGTACAAGGTTGTACAAATGTGTACAAGGGTGTACAAAAGTGTACAAGGGTGCACAAGTTTGTACAAGGGTGTACAAGTGTGTACAAGCTTGTACAAGTGTGTACAAGGGTGTACAGGTTTGTACAAGGTTGTACAAATGTGTACAAGGATGTACAAGTATGTACAAGAATGTACAATTTTGTACAAGTGTGTACAAGTTTGTAAAAGGTTGTACAAGTGTGTACAAGGGTGAACAAGTGTGTACAAGGTTGTACAAGTGTGTACAAGCTTGTACAAGTGTGTACAAGGGTGTACAAGTGTGTACAAGGTTGTACAAGTTTTTACAAGGTTGTACAAGTGTGTACAAGGTTGTACAAGTGTGTACAAGGTTGTACAAGTGTGTACAAGGTTGTACAAGTGTGTACAAGGTTGTACAAGTGTGTACAAGGTTGTATAAGTGTGTACAAGGTTGAAAAAGTGTGTACAAGGTTGTACAAGTGTGTACAAGGTTGTACAAGTGTGTACACACTTGTACAAACTTTTACATCCTTGTACACATTTGTACACCCTTGTACACACTTGTACAAACTTGTACATTCTTGTACATACTTGTACACCCTTGTACACACTTGTACAACCTTGTACAAACCTGTAAACCCTTGTACAAACTTGAAACAAGCATGTACACGATTGTACAAGCTTGTACACGATTGTACACCCTTGTACACACTTGTGCACCCTTGTACACACTTGTACAACCTTGTACACACTTGTACAACCTTGTACACACTTGTACAACCTTGTACACACTTGTACAACCTTGTACACACTTGTACAACCTTGTACACACTTTTACAACCTTGTACAACCTTGTACAAACTTGTACACACTTGTACAAACTTTTACATCCTTGTACACATTTGTACATCCTTGTACACACTTGTACAAACTTGTACATTCTTGTACATACTTGTACACCCTTGTACACACTTGTACAAACTTGTACATTCTTGTACATACTTGTACACCCTTGTACACACTTGTACAACCTTGTACAAACCTGTAAACCCTTGTACAAGCTTGTACACACTTGTACAAGCTTGTACACACTTGTACACCCTTGTACAAACTTGTGCACCCTTGTACACTTTTGTACACCCTTGTACACATTTGTACAACCTTGTACAAACTTGTACACACTTGAACAAACTTGTACACACTTGTACAACCTTGTACACACTTGTACAACCTTGTACACACTTGTACAACCTTGTACACGCTTGTACAACCTTGTACACACTTGTACAACCTTTTACACAATTGTAAAACCTTGTACACACTTGTACATTCTTGTACAAACTTGTACTTACTTGTACAACCTTGTACAAACTTGTACACACTTGTACAAACTTTTACTTCCTTGTACACATTTGTACACCCTTGTACACACTTGTACAACCTTGTACAAACCTGTACACCCTTGTACACACTTGTACAAGCTTGTACACGATTGTACACCCTTGTACACACTTGTGCACCCTTGTATACGTTTGTACAACCTTGTACAAACTTGTACACAATTGTACAAACTTGTACACACTTGTACAAACTTGTACACCCTTGTACACACTTGTACAACCTTGTACACACTTGTACAAACTTGTACACCCTTGTACACACTTGTACAACCTTGTACACACTTGTACAACTTTGTACACACTTGTACAACCTTGTACACAATTGCACAACCTTGTACAACCTTGTACACACTTGTACAACCTTGTACACACTTGTACAACCTTGTACACACTTGTACAACCTTGTAAAAACTTGTACAACCTTGTACACACTTGTACACCCTTGTACACACTTGTACAAGCTTGTACACACTTGTACAAGCTTGTACACACTTGTACAACCTTGTACACACTTGTTCACCCTTGTACACACTTGTACAACCTTTTACAAACTTGTACACACTTGTACAAAATTGTACATTCTTGTACATACTTGTACATCCTTGTACACATTTGTACAACCTAGTACAAACCTGTACACCATTGTACACACTTGTACAAGCTTGTACACACTTGTACACCCTTGTACAAACTTGTGCACCCTTGTACACTTTTGTACACCCTTGTACACATTTGTACAACCTTGTACAAACTTAAACACACTTGTACAAACATGTACACACTTGAACAACCATGTACACACTTGTACAACCTTGTACACACTTGTACAAGCTTGTACACACTTGTACAACCTTGTACACACTTGTACAACCTTGTACACACTTGTACAACCTTGTACACAATTGTAAAACCTTGTACACACTTGTACAACCTTGTACAAACCTGTACACCCTTGTACACACTTGTACAAGCTTGTACACGATTGTACACTCTTATACACACTTGTGCAACCTTGTACACACTTGTGCAACCTTGTACACACTTGTACAACCTTGTAAACACTTGTACAACCTTGTACACACTTGTTCAAGCTTGTACACACTTGTACAACCTTGTACAAACCTGTACACCCTTGTACACACTTGTACACCCTTGTACAAACTTGTGCACCCTTGTACACTTTTGTACACCCTTGTACACATTTGTACAACCTTGTACAAACTTGTACACACTTGTACAAACTTGTACACACTTGTACAGCCTTGTACACACTTGTACATCCTTGTACACACTTGTACAACCTTGTACACACTTGTACAACCTTGTACACAATTGTAAAACATTGTACACACTTAAACAACCTTGTACAAACTTGTACACACTTGTATAAACTTTTACATCCTTGTACACATTTGTACACCCTTGTACACACTTGTACAACCTTGTACAAACCTGTAAACCCTTGTACACACTTGTACAAGCTTGTACACGATTGTACAAGCTTGTACACGATTGTACACCCTTGTACACACTTGTGAACCCTTGTACACACTTGTACAACCTTGTACACACTTGTACAACCTTGTACACACTTGTACAACCTTGTACACACTTGTACAACCTTGTACACACTTGTACAACCTTGTACACACTTGTACAACCTTGTACAACCTACTACAAACTTGTACACACTTGTACAAACTTTTACATCCTTGTACACATTTGTACACCCTTGTACACACTTGTACAAACTTGTACATTCTTGTACATACTTGTACACCCTTGTACACACTTGTACAAACTTGTACATTCTTGTACATACTTGTACACCCTTGTACACACTTGTACAACCTTGTACAAACCTGTAAACCCTTGTACAAGCTTGTACACACTTGTACACACTTGTACACCCTTGTACAAACTTGTGCCCCCTTGTACACTTTTGTACACCCTTGTACACATTTGTACAACCTTGTACAAACTTAAACACACTTGTACAAACATGTACACACTTGAACAACCATGTACACACTTGTACAACCTTGTACACACTTGTACAAGCTTGTACACACTTGTACAACCTTGTACACACTTGTACAACCTTGTACACACTTGTACAACCTTGTACACAATTGTAAAACCTTGTACACACTTGTACAACCTTGTACAAACCTGTACACCCTTGTACACACTTGTACAAGCTTGTACACGATTGTACACTCTTGTACACACTTGTGCAACCTTGTACACACTTGTGCAACCTTGTACACACTTGTACAACCTTGTAAACACTTGTACAACCTTGTACACACTTGTTCAAGCTTGTACACACTTGTACAACCTTGTACAAACCTGTACACCCTTGTACACACTTGTACACCCTTGTACAAACTTGTGCACCCTTGTACACTTTTGTACACCCTTGTACACATTTGTACAACCTTGTACAAACTTGTACACACTTGTACAAACTTGTACACACTTGTACAAACTTGTACACACTTGTACATCCTTGTACACACTTGTACAACCTTGTACACCCTTGTACAAACTTGTGCACCCTTGTACACTTTTGTACACCCTTGTACACATTTGTACAACCTTGTACAAACTTGTACACACTTGAACAAACTTGTACACACTTGTACAACCTTGTACACACTTGTACAACCTTGTACACACTTGTACAACCTTGTACACACTTGTACAAGCTTGTACACACTTGTACAACCTTGTACACACTTGTACAACCTTGTACACACTTGTACAATCTTGTACACACTTGTACAACCTTTTACACAATTGTAAAACCTTGTACACACTTGTACATTCTTGTACAAACTTGTACTTACTTGTACAACCTTGTACAAACTTGTACACACTTGTACAAACTTTTACATCCTTGTACACATTTGTACATCCTTGTACACACTTGTACAAACTTGTACATTCTTGTACATACTTGTACACCCTTGTACACACTTGTGCAAACTTGTACATTCTTGTACATACTTGTACACCCTTGTACACACTTGTACAACCTTGTACAAACCTGTAAACCCTTGTACAAGCTTGTACACACTTGTACAAGCTTGTACACACTTGTACACCCTTGTACAAACTTGTGCACCCTTGTACACTTTTGTACACCCTTGTACACATTTGTACAACCTTGTACAAACTTGTACACACTTGAACAAACTTGTACACACTTGTACAACCTTGTACACACTTGTACAACCTTGTACACACTTGTACAACCTTGTACACGCTTGTACAACCTTGTACACACTTGTACAACCTTTTACACAATTGTAAAACCTTGTACACACTTGTACATTCTTGTACAAACTTGTACTTACTTGTACAACCTTGTACAAACTTGTACACACTTGTACAAACTTTTACTTCCTTGTACACATTTGTACACCCTTGTACACACTTGTACAACCTTGTACAAACCTGTACACCCTTGTACACACTTGTACAAGCTTGTACACGATTGTACACCCTTGTACACACTTGTGCACCCTTGTATACGTTTGTACAACCTTGTACAAACTTGTACACAATTGTACAAACTTGTACACACTTGTACAAACTTGTACACCCTTGTACACACTTGTACAACCTTGTACACACTTGTACAAACTTGTACACCCTTGTACACACTTGTACAACCTTGTACACACTTGTACAACTTTGTACACACTTGTACAACCTTGTACACAATTGCACAACCTTGTACAACCTTGTACACACTTGTACAACCTTGTACACACTTGTACAACCTTGTACACACTTGTACAACCTTGTAAAAACTTGTACAACCTTGTACACACTTGTACACCCTTGTACACACTTGTACAAGCTTGTACACACTTGTACAAGCTTGTACACACTTGTACAACCTTGTACACACTTGTTCACCCTTGTACACACTTGTACAACCTTTTACAAACTTGTACACACTTGTACAAAATTGTACATTCTTGTACATACTTGTACATCCTTGTACACATTTGTACAACCTAGTACAAACCTGTACACCATTGTACACACTTGTACAAGCTTGTACACACTTGTACACCCTTGTACAAACTTGTGCACCCTTGTACACTTTTGTACACCCTTGTACACATTTGTACAACCTTGTACAAACTTAAACACACTTGTACAAACATGTACACACTTGAACAACCATGTACACACTTGTACAACCTTGTACACACTTGTACAAGCTTGTACACACTTGTACAACCTTGTACACACTTGTACAACCTTGTACACACTTGTACAACCTTGTACACAATTGTAAAACCTTGTACACACTTGTACAACCTTGTACAAACCTGTACACCCTTGTACACACTTGTACAAGCTTGTACACGATTGTACACTCTTATACACACTTGTGCAACCTTGTACACACTTGTGCAACCTTGTACACACTTGTACAACCTTGTAAACACTTGTACAACCTTGTACACACTTGTTCAAGCTTGTACACACTTGTACAACCTTGTACAAACCTGTACACCCTTGTACACACTTGTACACCCTTGTACAAACTTGTGCACCCTTGTACACTTTTGTACACCCTTGTACACATTTGTACAACCTTGTACAAACTTGTACACACTTGTACAAACTTGTACACACTTGTACAACCTTGTACACACTTGTACATCCTTGTACACACTTGTACAACCTTGTACACACTTGTACAACCTTGTACACAATTGTAAAACATTGTACACACTTAAACAACCTTGTACAAACTTGTACACACTTGTATAAACTTTTACATCCTTGTACACATTTGTACACCCTTGTACACACTTGTACAACCTTGTACAAACCTGTAAACCCTTGTACACACTTGTACAAGCTTGTACACGATTGTACAAGCTTGTACACGATTGTACACCCTTGTACACACTTGTGAACCCTTGTACACACTTGTACAACCTTGTACACACTTGTACAACCTTGTACACACTTGTACAACCTTGTACACACTTGTACAACCTTGTACACACTTGTACAACCTTGTACACACTTGTACAACCTTGTACAACCTACTACAAACTTGTACACACTTGTACAAACTTTTACATCCTTGTACACATTTGTACACCCTTGTACACACTTGTACAAACTTGTACATTCTTGTACATACTTGTACACCCTTGTACACACTTGTACAAACTTGTACATTCTTGTACATACTTGTACACCCTTGTACACACTTGTACAACCTTGTACAAACCTGTAAACCCTTGTACAAGCTTGTACACACTTGTACACACTTGTACACCCTTGTACAAACTTGTGCCCCCTTGTACACTTTTGTACACCCTTGTACACATTTGTACAACCTTGTACAAACTTAAACACACTTGTACAAACATGTACACACTTGAACAACCATGTACACACTTGTACAACCTTGTACACACTTGTACAAGCTTGTACACACTTGTACAACCTTGTACACACTTGTACAACCTTGTACACACTTGTACAACCTTGTACACAATTGTAAAACCTTGTACACACTTGTACAACCTTGTACAAACCTGTACACCCTTGTACACACTTGTACAAGCTTGTACACGATTGTACACTCTTGTACACACTTGTGCAACCTTGTACACACTTGTGCAACCTTGTACACACTTGTACAACCTTGTAAACACTTGTACAACCTTGTACACACTTGTTCAAGCTTGTACACACTTGTACAACCTTGTACAAACCTGTACACCCTTGTACACACTTGTACACCCTTGTACAAACTTGTGCACCCTTGTACACTTTTGTACACCCTTGTACACATTTGTACAACCTTGTACAAACTTGTACACACTTGTACAAACTTGTACACACTTGTACAACCTTGTACACACTTGTACATCCTTGTACACACTTGTACAACCTTGTACACCCTTGTACAAACTTGTGCACCCTTGTACACTTTTGTACACCCTTGTACACATTTGTACAACCTTGTACAAACTTGTACACACTTGAACAAACTTGTACACACTTGTACAACCTTGTACACACTTGTACAACCTTGTACACACTTGTACAACCTTGTACACACTTGTACAAGCTTGTACACACTTGTACAACCTTGTACACACTTGTACAACCTTGTACACACTTGTACAATCTTGTACACACTTGTACAACCTTTTACACAATTGTAAAACCTTGTACACACTTGTACATTTTTGTACAAACTTGTACTTACTTGTACAACCTTGTACAAACTTGTACACACTTGTACAAACTTTTACATCCTTGTACACATTTGTACACCCTTGTACACACTTGTACAACCTTGTACAAACCTGTACATCCTTGTACACACTTGTACAAGCTTGTACACGATTGTACACCCTTGTACACACTTGTGCACCCTTGTACACACTTGTACACCCTTGTACACACTTGTACAACCTTTTACAACCTTGTACACAATTGTACAAGTGTGTACAACCATGTACACACTTGTACAACTTTGTACACACTTGTACAACCTTGTACACACTTGTACACCTTTGTACACACTTGTACAACCTTGTACACTATGATACAACCTTGTACACACTTGTACAACCTTGTACACACTTGTACAACCTTTTACAAACTTGTACACATTTGTACAAACTTGTACATTCTTTTGTACACCCTTGTAAACACTTGTACAACCTTGTACAAACCTGTACACCCTTGTACACACTTGTACAAGCTTGTACACACTTGTACAAGCTTGTACACACTTGTACACCCTTGTACAAACTTGTGCACCCTTGTACACTTTTGTACACCCTTGTATACATTGGTACAACCTTGTACAAACTTGTACACACTTGTACAAACTTGTACACACTTGTACAAACTTGTACACCCTTGTACACACTTGTACAACCTTGTACACACTTGTACAACCTTGTACACAATTGTACAACCTTGTACAACCATGTACACACTTGTACAACCTTGTACACACTTGTACAACCTTGTACACACTTGTACACCTTTGTACACACTTATACAACTTTGTACACACTTGTACAACCTTGTACACACTTGTACAACCTTGTACACGTTTGTACAACCTTGTACACACTTGTACAACCTTGTACACACTTGTACAACCTTGTAAAAACTTGTACAAGCATGTACACGATTGTACACCCTTGTACACACTTGTGCACCCTTGTACACACTTGTACAACCTTGTACACACTTGTACAACCTTGTACACATTTGTACAACCTTGTACACACTTGTACAACCTTGTACACACTTGTACAAACTTGTACACACTTGTACAACCTTGTACACACTTGTACAACCTTGTACACACTTGTACAACCTTGTACACACTTGTACAACCTTTTACACAATTGTAAAACCTTGTACACACTTGTACATTCTTGTACAAACTTGTACTTACTTGTACAACCTTGTACAAACTTGTACACACTTGTACAAACTTTTACATCCTTGTACACATTTGTACACCCTTGTACACACTTGTACAACCTTGTACAAACCTGTACACCCTTGTACACACTTGTACAAGCTTGTACAAGATTGTACACCCTTGTACACACTTGTGCACCCTTGTACACACTTGTACACCCTTGTATACACTTGTACAACCTTTTACAAACTTGTACACACTTGTACAAATTTGTACATTCTTGTGCATACTTGTACACCCTTGTAAACACTTGTACAACCTTGTACAAACCTGTACACCCTTGTACACACTTGTACAAGCTTGTACACACTTGTACAAGCTTGTACACACTTGTACAAGCTTGTACACACTTGTACACCCTTGTACAAACTTGTGCACCCTTGTACACTTTTGTACACCCTTGTATACATTTGTACAACCTTGTACAAACTTGTACACAATTGTACAAACTTGTACACACTTGTACAAACTTGTACACCCTTGTACACACTTGTACAACCTTGTACACACTTGTACAACCTTGTACAAACCTGTACACCCTTGTACACACTTGTACAAGCTTGTACACGATTGTACACCCTTGTACACACTTGTGCATTCTTGTACACACTTGTACACCCTTGTACACACTTGTACAACCTTGTACAACCTTGTACACAATTGTACAACCTTGTACAACCTTGTACACACTTGTACAACCTTGTACACACTTGTACAACCTTGTACACACTTGTACAACCTTGTACACACTTGTACACCTTTGTACACACTTGTTCAACCTTGTACACACTTGTACAACCTTGTACACACTTGTACAACCTTGTACACACTTGTACAACCTTGTACACACTTGTACACACTTGTACAAACTTGTACATTCTTGTACATACTTGTACTCCCTTGTAAACACTTGTACAACCTTGTACAAACCAGTACACCCTTGTACACACTTGTACAAGCTTGTACACACTTCTACAAGCTTGTACACACTTGTACTCCCTTGTACAAACTTGTGCAACCTTGTACACTTTTGTACACCCTTGTATACATTTGTACAACCTTGTACAAACTTGTACACACTTGTACAAACTTGTACACACTTGTACAAACTTGTACACCCTTGTACACACTTGTACAACCTTGTACACACTTGTACAACCTTGTACACACTTGTGTCTAAGATGTCTTTTTATTTAGAGGGATGTCTTGTTTTTTAGAGGGTTGTCTTGTTTTTTAGAGGGTTTTCTTGTAATTTAGATGGGATGTCTTGTTATTTAGAGGGATGTCTTAATATTTAGCGGAATGTCTTGTTTATTAGAGGGATGTCTTGCTATTTAGAGGGATGTCTTTTTATTTGGAGGGATGTCTTGTTATTTAGAGGGATGTCTTAATATTTAGAGGGATGTCTTGTTATTTAGAGGAATGTCTTGTTATTTAAAAGGGATGTCTTGTTATTTAGAGGGATGTCTTGTTATTTAGTGGGATGTCTTGTTATTTAGAGGGATGTCTTGTTATTTAGAGAGATGTCTTGTTATTTAAAGGGATGTCTTAATATTTAGAGGGATGTCTTGTTATTTAGAGGGATGTCTTAATATTTAGAGGGATGTCTTGTTATTTGAAGGGATGTCTTAATATTTTGAGGGATGTCTTGTTATTTAGAGGGATGTCTTGTTATTTAGAGGGATGTCTTGTTTTTTAAAGGGTTGTCTTGTTATTTGGAGGGATGTCTTAATATTTAGAGTGATGTCTTGTTATTTAGAGGGATGTCTTGTTATTTAGAGGGATGTCTTGTTTTTTAGAGGGTTGTCTTGTTATTTGGAGGGATGTCTTGTTTTTTAGAGGGTTGTCTTGTAATTTAGATGGGATGTCTTGTTATTTAGAGGGATGTCTTGTTATTTACAGGTATGTCTTGTTATTTAGAGGGATGTCTTAATATTTAGAGGAATGTCTTGTTATATAGATGGATGTCTTGTTATTTAGAGGGATGTCTTGATATTTAGAGGGATGTCTTGTTTTTTAGAGAGATGTCTTGTTATTTAAAGGGTTTTTTTGTTTTTTAGAGGGTTGTCTTGTTATTTGGAGGGATGTCTTGTTATTTAGATTGATGTCTTAATATTTAGAGGGATGCCTTGTTTTTTAGAGGGATGTCTTGTTATTTAGAGGGATGTCTTGTTTTTTAAAGGGTTGTCTTGTTATTTGGAGGGATGTCTTAATATTTAGAGGGATGTCTTGTTATTTGGAGGGATGTCTTAATATTTAGAGGGATGTCTTGTTATTTAGAGGGATGTCTTGTTATTTAGAGGGATGTCTTGTTTTTTAAAGGGTTGTCTTGTTATTTGGAGGGATGTCTTAATATTTAGAGGGATGTCTTGGTATTTGGAGGGATGTCTTGTTATTTAGAGGGATGTCTTGTTATTTAGAGGGATGTCTTGGTATTTGGAGGGATGTCTAGTTATTTAGAGGGATGTCTTTTTATTTAGAGGGATGTCTTGTTATTTAGAAGGATGTCTTGTTATTTAGAGGGATGTCTTGTTATTTGAAGGGATGTCTTAATATTTAGAGGGATGTCTTGCTTTTTTGAGGGATTTCTTGTTATTTGGAGGGATGTCTTGTTATTTAGAGGGATGTCTTGTTATTTAGAGGAATGTCTTGTTATTTAAAAGGGATGTCTTGTTATTTAGAGGGATGTCTTGTTTTTTAGTGAGATGTCTTGTTATTTAGAGGGATGTCTTGTTATATAGAGAGATGTCTTGTTATTTAAAGGGATGTCTTAATATTTAGAGGGATGTCTTGTTATTTAGAGGGATGTCTTAATATTTAGAGGGATGTCTTGTTATTTGGAGGGATGTCTTAATATTTAGAGAGATGTCTTGTTATTTAGAGGGATGTCTTGTTATTTAGAGAGATGTCTTGTTATTTAAAGGGATGTCTTAATATTTAGACGACCGGACATCCCTCTAAATAACAAGACATCCCTCTAAATAACAAGACATCCCTCTAAATATTAAGATATCCCTTTAAATAACAAGACATCTCTCTAAATAACAAGACATCCCTCTAAATAACAAGACATCCCACTAAATAACAAGACATCCCTCTAAATAACAAGACTTCCCTTTTAAATAACAAGACATTCCTCTAAATAACAAGACATCCCTCTAAATAACAAGACATCCCTCCAAATAAAAAGACATCCCTCTAAATAGCAAGACATCCCTCTAATGAACAAGACATTCCGCTAAATATTAAGACATCCCTCTAAATATTAAGACATCCCTTTAAATAACAAGACTTCTCACTAAATAACAAGACATCCCTCTAAATAACAAGACATCCCACTAAATAACAAGACATCCCTCTAAATAACAAGACATCCCTTTTAAATAACAAGACATTCCTCTAAATAACAAGACATCCCTCTAAATAACAAGACATCCCTCCAAATAAAAAGACATCCCTCTAAATAGCAAGACATCCCTCTAATAAACAAGACATTCCGCTAAATATTAAGACATCCCTCTAAATAACAAGACATCCCATCTAAATTACAAGACAACCCTCTAAAAAACAAGACATCCCTCCAAATAACAAGACAACCCTCTAAAAAACAAGACATCCCTCTAAATAAAAAGACATCTCTCCAAATAACAAGACATCCCTCTAAATAACAAGACATCCCATCTAAATTACAAGACAACCCTCTAAAAAACAAGACATCCCTCTAAATAACAACACATCCCTCTAAATAACAAGACATCCCTCTAAATATTAAGACATCCCTCCAAATAACAAGACATCCCTCTAAATATTAAGACATCCCTCTAAATAACAAGACATCCCTCTAAATATTAAGACATCCCTTTAAATAACAAGACATCTCTCTAAATAACAAGACATCCCTCTAAATAACAAGACATCCCACTAAATAACAAGACGTCCCTCTAAATAACAAGACATTCCTTTTAAATAACAAGACATTCCTCTAAATAACAAGACATCCCTCTAAATAACAAGACATCCCTCCAAATAAAAAGACATCCCTCTAAATAGCAAGACATCCCTCTAAATAACAAGACATCCCTCCAAATAACAAGATATCCCTCTAAATAACAAGACATTCCTCCAAATAACAAGACTTCCCTCCAAATAAGAAGACATCCCTCTAAATAACAAGACATCCCTCTAAATAACAAGACATCCCTCTAAATACCAAGACATCCCTCTAAATATTAAGACATCCCTCCAAATAACAAGACAACCCTTTAAAAAACAAGACATCCCTCTAAATAACAAGACATCCCTCTAAATAACAAGACATCCCTCTAAATATTAAGACATCCCTTCAAATAACAAGACATCCCTCTAAATATTAAGACATCCCTCTAAATAACAAGACATCCCTCTAAATATTAAGACATCCCTTTAAATAACAAGACATCTCTCTAAATAACAAGACATCCCTCTAAATAACAAGACATCCCTCTAAATATTAAGACATCCCTCCAAATAACAAGACATCCCTCTAAATATTAAGACATCCCTCTAAATAACAAGACATCCCTCTAAATATTAAGACATCCCTTTAAATAACAAGACATCTCTCTAAATAACAAGACATCCCTCTAAATAACAAGACATCTCACTAAAAAACAAGACATCCCTCTAAATAACAAGACATCCCTTTTAAATAACAAGACATTCCTCTAAATAACAAGACATCCCTCTAAATAACAAGACATCCCTCCAAATAACAAGAAATCCCTCAAAAAAGCAAGACATCCCTCTAAATATTAAGACATCCCTTCAAATAACAAGACATCCCTCTAAATAACAAGACATCCCTCTAAATAACAAGACATCCCTCTAAATAAAAAGACATCCCTCTAAATAACTAGACATCCCTCCAAATACCAAGACATCCCTCTAAATAACAAGACATCCCTCTAAATAACAAGACATCCCTCCAAATACCAAGACATCCCTCTAAATATTAAGACATCCCTCCAAATAACAAGACAACCCTTTAAAAAACAAGACATCCCTCTAAATAACAAGACATCCCTCTAAATAACAAGACATCCCTCTAAATATTAAGACATCCCTCCAAATAACAAGACATCCCTCTTAATATTAAGACATCCCTCCAAATAACAAGACAACCCTTTAAAAAACAAGACATCCCTCTAAATAACAAGACATCCCTCTAAAAAACAAGGCATCCCTCTAAATATTAAGACATCAATCTAAATAACAAGACATCCCTCCAAATAACAAGACAACCCTCTAAAAAACAAGACATCCCTCTAAATATCAAGACATCCCTCTAAATAACAAGACATCCATCTATATAACAAGACATTCCTCTAAATATTAAGACATCCCTCTAAATAACAAGACATACCTGTAAATAACAAGACATCCCTCTAAATAACAAGACATCCCATCTAAATTACAAGACAACCCTCTAAAAAACAAGACATCCCTCCAAATAACAAGACAACCCTCTAAAAAACAAGACATCCCTCTAAATAACAAGACATCACTCTAAATATTAAGACATCCCTCCAAATAACAAGACAACCCTTTAAAAAACAAGACATCCCTCTAAATAACAAGACATCCCTCTAAATAACAAGACATCCCTCAAAATATTAAGACATCCCTTCAAATAACAAGACATCCCTCTAAATATTAAGACATCCCTCTAAATAACAAGACATCCCTCTAAATATTAAGACATCCCTTTAAATAACAAGACAATTCTCTAAATAACAAGACATCCCTCTAAATAACAAGACATCCCACTAAATAACAAGACATCCCTCTAAATAACAAGACATCCCTTTTAAATAACAAGACATTCCTCTAAATAACAAGACATCCCTCTAAATATTAAGACATCCCTCTAAATAACAAGACATCCCTCCAAATAAAAAGACATCCCTCTAAATAGCAAGACATCCCTCTAATAAACAAGACATTCCGCTAAATATTAAGACATCCCTCTAAATAACAAGACATCCCATCTAAATTACAAGAAAACCCTCTAAAAAACAAGACAACCCTCTAAAAAACAAGACATCCCTCTAAATAAAAAGACATCTTAGACACAAGTGTGTACAAGGTTGTACAAGTGTGTACAAGGTTGTACAAGTGTGTACAAGGGTGTACAAGTTTGTACAAGTGTGTACAAGTTTGTACAAGTGTGTACAAGTTTGTACAAGGTTGTACAAATGTATACAAGGGTGTACAAAAGTGTACAAGGTTGCACAAGTTTGTACAAGGGTGTACAAGTGTGTACAAGCTTGTAGAAGTGTGTACAAGCTTGTACAAGTGTGTACAAGGGTGTACAGGTTTGTACAAGGTTGTACAAGTGTTTACAAGGGAGTACAAGTATGTACAAGAATGTACAAGTTTGTACAAGTGTGTACAAGTGTGTACAAGGTTGTACAAGTGTGTACAAGGTTGTACAAGTGTGTACAAGGTTGTACAAGTGTGTACAAGGTTGAACAAGTGTGTACAAAGGTGTACAAGTGTGTACAAGGTTGTACAAGTGTGTACAAGGTTGTACAAGTGTGTACAAGGTTGTACAAGGTTGTACAATTGTGTACAAGGTTGTACAAGGTTGTACAAGTGTGTACAAGGGTGTACAAGTGTGTACAAGGATGCACAAGTGTGTACAAGGGTGTACAATCGTGTACAAGCTTGTACAAGTGTGTACAAGGGTGTACAGGTTTGTACAAGGTTGTACAAGTGTGTACAAGGTTGTACAAGTGTGTACAAGGGTGTACAAGTTTGTACAAGTGTGTACAAGTTTGTACAATTGTGTACAAGTTTGTACAAGGTTGTACAAATGTATACAAGGGTGTACAAAAGTGTACAAGGGTGCACAAGTTTGTACAAGGGTGTACAAGTGTGTACAAGCTTGTACAAGTGTGTACAAGCTTGTACAAGTGTGTACAAGCTTGTACAAGTGTGTACAAGGGTGTACAGGTTTGTACAAGGTTGTACAAGTGTTTACAAGGGTGTACAAGTATGCACAAGAATGTACAAGTTTGTACAAGTGTGTACAAGTTTGTAAAAGGTTGTACAAGTGTATACAAGGGTGTACAAGTGTGTACAAGGGTGCACAAGTGTGTACAAGGGTGTACAATCTTGTACAAGCTTGTACAAGTGTGTACAAGGGTGTACAGGTTTGTACAAGGTTGTACAAGTGTGTACAAGGGTGTACAAATGTGTACAAGGATGTAAAAGTTTGTACAAGTGTGTACAAGTTTGTACAAGGTTGTACAAGTAAGTACAAGTTTGTACAAGAATGTACAAGTGTGTACAAGGTTTTACAATTGTGTAAAAGGTTGTACAAGTGTGTACAAGGTTGTACAAGTGTGTACAAGGTTGTACAAGTGTGTACAAGGTTGTACAAGTGTGTACAAGTTTGTACAAGTGTGTACAAGGTTGTACAAGTGTGTACAAGGTTGTACAAATGTGTACAAGGTTGTACAAGTGTGTACAAGGTTGTACAAGTGTGTACAAGGGTGCACAAGTGTGTACAAGGGTGTACAATCGTGTACATGCTTGTACAAGTTTTTACAAGGTTGTACAAGTGTGTACAAGGTTGTACAAGTGTGTACAAGGTTGTACAAACGTGTACAAGGTTGTACAAGTGTGTACAAGGTTGTACAAGTGTGTACAAGGTTGTACAAGTGTGTACATGGTTGTACAAGGTTGTACAATTGTGTACAAGGTTGTACAAGTGTGTACAAGGTTGTACAAGTGTGTACAAGGGTGTACAAGTTTGTACAAGTGTGTACAAGTTTGTACAAGTGTGTACAAGTTTGTACAAGGTTGTACCAATGTATACAAGGGTGTACAAAAGTGTACAAGGGTGCACAAGTTTGTACAAGGGTGTACAAGTGTGTACAAGCTTGTACAAGTGTGTACAAGCTTGTACAAGTGTGTACAAGGGTGTACAGGTTTGTACAAGGTTGTACAAGTGTTTACAAGGGTGTACAAAAGAATGTACAAGTTTGTACAAATGTGTACAAGTTTGTAAAAGGTTGTACAAGTGTGTACAAGTTTGTAAAAGGTTGTACAAGTGTGTACAAGGTTGTACAAGTGTGTACAAGGTTGTATCATAGTGTACAAGGTTGTACAAGTGTGTACAAAGGTGTACAAGTGTGTACAAGGTTGTACAAGTGTGTACAAAGTTGTACAAGTGTGTACATGGTTGTACAAGGTTGTACAATTGTGTACAAGGTTGTACACGTGTGTACAAGGGTGTACAAGTTTGTACAAGGGTGTACAAGTGTGTACAAGCTTGTACAAGTGTGTACAAGCTTGTACAAGTGTGTACAAGTGTGTACAAGTTTGTACAAGGTTGTACAAGTGTTTACAAGGGTGTACAAGTATGTACAAGAATGTTCAAGTTTGTACAAGTGTGTACAAGTTTGTAAAAGGTTGTACAAGTGTGTACAAGGGTGTACAAGTGTGTACAAGGGTGCACAAGTGTGTACAAGGGTGTACAATCGTGTACAAGCTTGTACAAGTGTGTACAAGGATGTACAGGTTTGTACAAGGTTGTACAAGTGTGTACAAGGGTGTACAAATGTGTACAAGGATGTAAAAGTTTGTACAAGTGTGTACAAGTTTGTACAAGGTTGTACAAGTAAGTACAAGTTTGTACAAGAATGTACAAGTGTGTACAAGGTTTTACAATTGTGTAAAAGGTTGTACAAGTGTGTACAAGGTTGTACAAGTGTGTACAAGGTTGTACAAGTGTGTACAAGCTTGTACAAGTGTGTACAAGGTTGTACAAGTGTGTACAAGGTTGTACAAGTGTGTACAAGGTTGTACAAGTGTGTACAAGTTTGTTCAAGTGTGTACAAGTTTGTACAAGGTTGTACAAATGTGTACAAGGGTGTACAAAAGTGTACAAGGGTGCACAAGTTTGTACAAGGGTGTACAAGTGTGTACAAGTTTGTACAAGTGTGTAAAAGCTTGTACAAGGGTTTACAGGTTTGTACAAGGTTGTACAAGTGTGTACAAGGGTGTACAAGTATGTACAAGAATGTACAAGTTTGTACAAGTGTGTACAAGGGTGTACAAGTATGTACAAGAATGTACAAGTTTGTACAAGTGTGTACAAGGGTGTACAAATGTGTACAAGGATGTAAAAGTTTGTACAAGTGTGTACAAGTTTGTAGTAGGTTGTACAAGTTTGTACAAGTGTGTACAAGGTTGTACAAGTGTGTACAAGGTTGTACAAGTGTGTACAAGGTTGTACAAGTGTGTACAAGGTTGTACAAGTGTGTACAAGGTTGTACAAGTGTGTACAAGGTTGTACAAGTGTGTACAAGGGTTCACAAGTGTGTACAAGGGTGTACAATCGTGTACAAGCTTGTACAATCGTGTACAAGCTTGTACAAGTGTGTACAAGGGTTTACAGGTTTGTACAAGGTTGTACAAGTGTGTACAAGGGTGTACAAATGTGTACAAGGATGTAAAAGTTTATACAAGTGTGTACAAGTTTGTACATGGTTGTTTAAGTGTGTACAATGTTTTACAATTGTGTACAAGGTTGTACAAGTGTGTACAAGGTTGTACAAGTGTGTACAAGGATGTACAAGTGTGTACAAGGTTGTACAAGTGTGTACAAGTTTGTACAAGTGTGTACAAGTTTGTACAAGGTTGTACAAATGTGTACAAGGGTGTACAAAAGTGTACAAGGGTGCACAAGTTTGTACAAGGGTGTACAAGTGTGTACAAGGGTGTACAGGTTTGTACAAGGTTGTACAAGTGTGTACAAGCTTGAACAAGTGTGTACAAGGTTGTACAAGTGTTTACAAGGTTGTACAAGTGTGTACAAGGTTGCACAAGTGTGTACAAGGTTGCACAAGTGTGTACAAGAGTGTACAATCGTGTACAAGCTTGTACAAGTGTGTACAAGGGTGTACAGGTTTGTACAAGATTGTACAAGTGTGTACAAGGTTTTACAATTGTGTACAAGGTTGTACAAGTGTGTACAAGGTTGTACAAGTGTGTACAAGCTTGTACAAGTGTGTACAAGGTTGTACAAGTGTGTACATGGTTGTTCAAGTGTGTACATGTTTGTACAAGTGTGTTTAAGTTTGTACAAGGTTGTACAAATGTGTACAAGGGTGTACAAAAGTGTACAAGGGTGCACAAGTTTGTACAAGGGTGTACAAGTGTGTACAAGTTTGTACAAGTGTGTACAAGCTTGTACAAGGGTTTACAGGTTTGTACATGGTTGTACAAGTGTGTACAAGGGTGTACAAGTATGTACAAGAATGTACAAGTTTGTACAAGTGTGTACAAGGGTGTACAAGTATGTACAAGAATGTACAAGTTTGTACAAGTGTGTACAAGGGTGTACAAATGTGTACAAGGATGTAAAAGTTTGTACAAGTGTGTACAAGTTTGTAGTATGTTGTACAAGGTTGTACAAGTGTGTACAAGGTTGTACAAGTGTGTACAAGGTTGTACAAGTGTGTACAAGGTTGTACAAGTGTGTACAAGGTTGTACAAGTGTGTACAAGGTTGTACAAGTGTGTACAAGGTTGTACAAGTGTGTACAAGGTTTCACAAGTGTGTACAAGGGTGTACAATCGTGTACAAGCTTGTACAATCGTGTACAAGCTTGTACAATCGTGTACAAGCTTGTACAAGTGTGTACAAGGGTTTACAGGTTTGTACAAGGTTGTACAAGTGTGTACAAGGGTGTACAAATGTGTACAAGGATGTAAAAGTTTATACAAGTGTGTACAAGTTTGTACAAGGTTGTTTAAGTGTGTACAATGTTTTACAATTGTGTACAAGGTTGTACAAGTGTGTACAAGGTTGTACAAGTGTGTACAAGGATGTACAAGTGTGTACAAGGTTGTACAAGTGTGTACAAGTTTGTACAAGTGTGTACAAGTTTGTACAAGGTTGTACAAATGTGTACAAGGGTGTACAAAAGTGTACAAGGGTGCACAAGTTTGTACAAGGGTGTACAAGTGTGTACAAGGGTGTACAGGTTTGTACAAGGTTGTACAAGTGTGTACAAGCTTGAACAAGTGTGTACAAGGTTGTACAAGTGTTTACAAGGTTGTACAAGTGTGTACAAGGTTGCACAAGTGTGTACAAGGTTGCACAAGTGTGTATAAGAGTGTACAATCGTGTACAAGCTTGTACAAGTGTGTACAAGGGTGTACAGGTTTGTACAAGGTTGTACAAGTGTGTACAAGGTTTAACAATTGTGTACAAGGTTGTACAAATGTGTACAAGGTTGTACAAGTGTGTACAAGGTTGTACAAGTGTGTACAAGCTTGTACAAGTGTGTACAAGGTTGTACAAGTGTGTACATGGTTGTTCAAGTGTGTACATGTTTGTACAAGTGTGTTTAAGTTTGTACAAGGTTGTACAAATGTGTACAAGGGTGTACAAAAGTGTACAAGGGTGCACAAGTTTGTACAAGGGTGTACAAGTGTGTACAAGCTTGTACAAGTGTGTACAATGGTGTACAGGTTTGTACTAGGTTGTACAAATGTGTACAAGGATGTACAAGTATGTACAAGAATGTACAATTTTGTACAAGTGTGTACAAGTTTGTAAAAGGTTGTACAAGTGTGTACAAGGGTGAACAAGTGTGTACAAGGTTGTACAAGTGTGTACAAGGGTGTACAAGTGTGTACAAGGTTGTACAAGTTTTTACAAGGTTGTACAAGTGTGTACAAGGTTGTACAAGTGTGTACAAGGTTGTACAAGTGTGTACAAGGTTGTACAAGGTTGTACAATTGTGTACAAGGTTGTACAAGTGTGTACAAGGTTGTACAAGTGTGTACAAGGTTGTACAAGTGTGTAAAAGGGTGTACAAGTTTGTACAAGTGTGTACAAGGTTGTACAAGTGTGTACAAGGGTGTACAAGTTTGTACAAGTGTGTACAAGTTTGTACAATTGTGTACAAGTTTGTACAAGGTTGTACAAATGTATACAAGGGTGCACAAGTGTGTACAAGGGTGTACAATCGTGTACAAGCTTGTACAAGTGTGTACAAGGGTGTACAGGTTTGTACAAGGTTGTACAAGTGTGTACAAGGGTGTACAAATGTGTACAAGGATGTAAAAGTTTGTACAAGTGTGTACAAGTTTGTACAAGGTTGTACAAGTAAGTACAAGTTTGTACAAGAATGTACAAGTGTGTACAAGGTTTTACAATTGTGTAAAAGGTTGTACAAGTGTGTACAAGGTTGTACAAGCGTGTACAAGGTTGTACAAGTGTGTACAAGGTTGTACAAGTGTGTACAAGGTTGTACAAGTGTGTACAAGTTTGTTCAAGTGTGTACAAGTTTGTACAAGGTTGTACAAATGTGTACAAGGGTGTACAAAAGTGTACAAGGGTGCACAAGTTTGTACAAGGGTGTACAAGTGTGTACAAGCTTGTACAAGTGTGTACAAGCTTGTACAAGGGTTTACAGGTTTGTACAAGTTTGTACAAGTGTGTACAAGGGTGTACAAGTATGTACAAGAATGTACAAGTTTGTACAAGTGTGTACAAGGATGTACAAATGTGTACAAGGATGTAAAAGTTTGTACAAGTGTGTACAAGTTTGTACAAGGTTGTACAAGGTTGTAAAAGTGTGTACAAGGTTGTACAAGTGTGTACAAGGTTGTACAAGTGTGTACAAGGTTGTACAAGTGTGTACAAGGTTGTACAAGTGTGTACAAGGTTGTACAAGTGTGTACAAGGGTGCACAAGTGTGTACAAGGGTGTACAATCGTGTACAAGCTTGTACAATCGTGTACATGCTTGTTTCAAGTTTGTACAAGGGTTTACAGGTTTGTACAAGGTTGTACAAGTGTGTACAAGGGTGTACAAGTATGTACAAGAATGTACAAGTTTGTACAAGTGTGTACAAGGGTGTACAAATGTGTACAAGGATGTAAAAGTTTGTACAAGTGTGTACACACTTGTACAACCTTGTACACACTTGTACAACCTTGTACACACTTTTTCAACCTTGTACACACTTATACAACCTTGTACACACTTGTACAACCTTGTACACACTTGTACAACCTTGTACACACTTGTACAACCTTGTACACACTTGTACAACCTTGTAAAAACTTGTACAACCTTGTACACACTTGTACACCCTTGTACACACTTGTACAAGCTTGTACACACTTGTACAACCTTGTACACACTTGTTCACCCTTGTACACACTTGTACAACCTTTTACAAACTTGTACACACTTGTACAAAATTGTACATTCTTGTACATACTTGTACATCCTTGTACACATTTGTACAACCTTGTACAAACCTGTACACCCTTGTACACACTTGTACAAGCTTGTACACACTTGTACACCCTTGTACAAACTTGTGCACCCTTGTACACTTTTGTACACCCTTGTACACATTTGTACAACCTTGTACAAACTTAAACACACTTGTACAAACATGTACACACTTGAACAACCATGTACACACTTGTACAACCTTGTACACACTTGTACAAGCTTGTACACACTTGTACAAACTTGTACACACTTGTACAAACTTGTACACACTTGTACAACCTTGTACACACTTGTACAACCTTGTACACAATTGTAAAACCTTGTACACACTTGTACAACCTTGTACAAACCTGTACACCCTTGTACACACTTGTACAAGCTTGTACACGATTGTACACTCTTGTACACACTTGTGCAACCTTGAACACACTTGTACAACCTTGTAAACACTTGTACAACCTTGTACAAACCTGTACACCCTTGTACACACTTGTACACCCTTGTACAAACTTGTGCACCCTTGTAAACTTTTGTACACCCTTGTACACATTTGTACAACCTTGTACAAACTTGTACACACTTGTACAAACTTGTACACACTTGTACAACCTTGTACACACTTGTACAACCTTGTACACACTTGTACAACCTTGTACAACCTTGTACAAACTTGTACACACTTGTACAAACTTTTACATCCTTGTACACATTTGTACACCCTTGTACACACTTGTACAAACTTGTACATTCTTGTACATACTTGTACACCCTTGTACACACTTGTACAACCTTGTACAAACCTGTAAACCCTTGTACAAACTTGAAACAAGCATGTACACGATTGTACAAGCTTGTACACGATTGTACACCCTTGTACACACTTGTGCACCCTTGTACACACTTGTACAACCTTGTACACACTTGTACAACCTTGTACACACTTGTACAACCTTGTACACACTTGTACAACCTTGTACACACTTGTACAACCTTGTACAACCTTGTACAAACTTGTACACACTTGTACAAACTTTTACATCCTTGTACACATTTGTACATCCTTGTACACACTTGTACAAACTTGTACATTCTTGTACATACTTGTACACCCTTGTACACACTTGTACAACCTTGTACAAACCTGTAAACCCTTGTACAAGCTTGTACACACTTGTACTAGCTTGTACACACTTGTACACCCTTGTACAAACTTGTGCACCCTTGTACACTTTTGTACACCCTTGTACACATTTGTACAACCTTGTACAAACTTGTACACACTTGAACAAACTTGTACACACTTGTACAACATTGTACACACTTGTACAACCTTGTACACACTTGTACAACCTTGTACACGCTTGTACAACCTTGTACACACTTGTACAACCTTTTACACAATTGTAAAACCTTGTACACACTTGTACATTCTTGTACAAACTTGTACTTACTTGTACAACCTTGTACAAACTTGTACACACTTGTACAAACTTTTACATCCTTGTACACATTTGTACACCCTTGTACACACTTGTACAACCTTGTACAAACCTGTACACCCTTGTACACACTTGTACAAGCTTGTACACGATTGTACACCCTTGTACACACTTGTGCACCCTTGTATACATTTGTACAACCTTGTACAAACTTGTACACAATTGTACAAACTTGTACACACTTGTACAAACTTGTACACCCTTGTACACACTTGTACAACCTTGTACACACTTGTACAAACTTGTACACCCTTGTACACACTTGTACAACCTTGTACACACTTGTACAACCTTGTACACACTTGTACAACCTTGTACACAATTGTACAACCTTGTACAACCTTGTACACACTTGTACAACCTTGTACATACTTGTACAACCTTGTACACACTTGTACAACCTTGTAAAAACTTGTACAACCTTGTACACACTTGTACACCCTTGTACACCCTTGTACAAGCTTGTACACACTTGTACAAGCTTGTACACACTTGTACAACCTTGTACACACTTGTTCACCCTTGTACACACTTGTACAACCTTTTACAAACTTGTACACACTTGTACAAAATTGTACATTCTTGTAAATACTTGTACATCCTTGTACACATTTGTACAACCTAGTACAAACCTGTACACCATTGTACACACTTGTACAAGCTTGTACACACTTGTACACCCTTGTACAAACTTGTGCACCCTTGTACACTTTTGTACACCCTTGTACACATTTGTACAACCTTGTACAAACTTAAACACACTTGTACAAACATGTACACACTTGAACAACCATGTACACACTTGTACAACCTTGTACACACTTGTACAAGCTTGTACACACTTGTACAACCTTGTACACACTTGTACAACCTTGTACACACTTGTACAACCTTGTACACAATTGTAAAACCTTGTACACACTTGTACAACCTTGTACAAACCTGTACACCCTTGTACACACTTGTACAAGCTTGTACACGATTGTACACTCTTGTACACACTTGTGCAACCTTGTACACACTTGTGCAACATTGTACACACTTGTACAACCTTGTAAACACTTGTACAACCTTGTACACACTTGTTCAAGCTTGTACACACTTGTACAACCTTGTACAAACCTGTACACCCTTGTACACACTTGTACACCCTTGTACAAACTTGTGCACCCTTGTAAACTTTTTTACACCCTTGTACACATTTGTACAACCTTGTACAAACTTGTACACACTTGTACAAACTTGTACACACTTGTACAACCTTGTACACACTTGTACATCCTTGTACACACTTGTACAACCTTGTACACACTTGTACAACCTTGTACACAATTGTAAAACATTGTACACACTTAAACAACCTTGTACAAACTTGTACACACTTGTATAAACTTTTACATCCTTGTACACATTTGTACACCCTTGTACACACTTGTACAACCTTGTACAAACCTGTAAACCCTTGTACACACTTGTACAAGCTTGTACACGATTGTACAAGCTTGTACACGATTGTGCACCCTTGTACACACTTATGAACCCTTGTACACACTTGTACAAGCTTGTACACGATTGTACACCCTTGTACACACTTATGAACCCTTGTACACACTTGTACAACCTTGTACACACTTGTACAACCTTGTACACACTTGTACAACCTTGTACACACTTGTACAACCTTGTACACACTTGTACAACCTTGTACACACTTGTACAACCTTGTACACACTTGTACAACCTTGTACACACTTGTACAACCTTGTACAACCTACTACAAACTTGTACACACTTGTACAAACTTTTACATCCTTGTACACATTTGTACACCCTTGTACACACTTGTACAAACTTGTACATTCTTGTACATACTTGTACACCCTTGTACACACTTGTACAAACTTGTACATTCTTGTACATACTTGTACACCCTTGTACACACTTGTACAACCTTGTACAAACCTGTAAACCCTTGTACAAGCTTGTACACACTTGTACAAACTTGTACACACTTGTACACCCTTGTACAAACTTGTGCACCCTTGTACACTTTTGTACACCCTTGTACACATTTGTACAACCTTGTACAAACTTGTACACACTTGAACAAACTTGTACACACTTGTACAACCTTGTACACACTTGTACAACCTTGTACACACTTGTACAACCTTGTACACACTTGTACAAGCTTGTACACACTTGTACAACCTTGTACACACTTGTACAACCTTGTACACACTTGTACAACCTTTTACACAATTGTAAAACCTTGTACACACTTGTACATTCTTGTACAAACTTGTACTTACTTGTACAACCTTGTACAAACTTGTACACACTTGTACAACCTTGTACACACTTGTACAAGCTTGTACACACTTGTACAATCTTGTACACACTTGTACAACCTTGTACACACTTGTACAACCTTTTACACAATTGTAAAACCTTGTACACATTTGTACACCCTTGTACACACTTGTACAACCTTGTACAAACCTGTACACCCTTGTACACACTTGTACAAGCTTGTACACGATTGTACACCCTTGTACACACTTGTGCACCCTTGTACACACTTGTACACCCTTGTACACACTTGTACAACCTTTTACAAACTTGTACACACTTGTACAAACTTGAACATTCTTGTACATACTTGTACACCCTTGTAAACACTTGTACAACCTTGTACAAACTTGTACACACTTGTACACACTTGTACAAGCTTGTACACACTTATACAAGCTTGTACACACTTGTACACACTTGTACAAACTTGTGCACCCTTGTACACACTTGTACAACCTTGTACACAATTGTACAACCTTGTACAACCATGTACACACTTGTACAACTTTGTACACACTTGTACAACCTTGTACACACTTGTACACCTTTGTACACACTTGTACAACCTTGTACACTATGATACAACCTTGTACACACTTGTACAACCTTGTACACACTTGTACAACCTTTTACAAACTTGTACACACTTGTACAAACTTGTACATTCTTTTTTACACCCTTGTAAACACTTGTACAACCTTGTACAAACCTGTACACCCTTGTACACACTTAACAACCCTTGTACACACTTGTACATTCTTGTACAAACTTGTGCACCCTTGTACACTTTTGTACACCCTTGTATACATTGGTACAACCTTGTACAAACTTGTACACACTTGTACAAACTTGTACACACTTGTACAAACTTGTACACCCTTGTACACACTTGTACAACCTTGTACACACTTTTACAACCTTGTACACAATTGTACAACCTTGTACAACCATGTACACACTTGTACAACCTTGTACACACTTGTACAACCTTGTACACACTTGTACACCTTTGTACACACTTATACAACCTTGTACACACTTGTACAACCTTGTACACACTTGTACAACCTTGTACACGTTTGTACAACCTTGTACACACTTGTACAACCTTGTACACACTTGTACAACCTTGTAAAAACTTGTACAAGCATGTACACGATTGTACACCCTTGTACACACTTGTGCACCCTTGTACACACTTGTACAACCTTGTACACACTTGTACAACCTTGTACACACTTGTACAACCTTGTACACACTTGTACAACCTTGTACACACTTGTACAACCTTGTACACACTTGTACAAACTTGTACACACTTGTACAACCTTGTACACACTTGTACAACCTTGTACACACTTGTACAACCTTGTACACACTTGTACAAACTTGTACACACTTGTACAACCTTGTACACACTTGTACAACCTTGTACACACTTGTACAACCTTGTACACACTTGTACAACCTTGTACACACTTGTACAAGCTTGTACACACTTGTACAACCTTGTACACACTTGTACAACCTTGTACACACTTGTACAACCTTTTACACAATTGTAAAACCTTGTACACACTTGTACATTCTTGTACAAACTTGTACTTACTTGTACAACCTTGTACAAACTTGTACACACTTGTACAACCTTGTACACACTTGTACAAGCTTGTACACACTTGTACAATCTTGTACACACTTGTACAACCTTGTACACACTTGTACAACCTTTTACACAATTGTAAAACCTTGTACACATTTGTACACCCTTGTACACACTTGTACAACCTTGTACAAACCTGTACACCTTTGTACACACTTGTACAAGCTTGTACACGATTGTACACCCTTGTACACACTTGTGCACACTTGTACACACTTGTACACCCTTGTACACACTTGTACAACCTTTTACAAACTTGTACACACTTGTACAAACTTGAACATTCTTGTACATACTTGTACACCCTTGTAAACACTTGTACAACCTTGTACAAACTTGTACACACTTGTACACACTTGTACAAGCCTGTACACACTTATACAAGCTTGTACACACTTGTACACACTTGTACAAACTTGTGCACCCTTGTACACACTTGTACAACCTTGTACACAATTGTACAACCTTGTACAACCATGTACACACTTGTACAACTTTGTACACACTTGTACAACCTTGTACACACTTGTACACCTTTGTACACACTTGTACAACCTTGTACACTATGATACAACCTTGTACACACTTGTACAACCTTGTACACACTTGTACAACCTTTTACAAACTTGTACACACTTGTACAAACTTGTACATTCTTTTGTACACCCTTGTAAACACTTGTACAACCTTGTACAAACCTGTACACCCTTGTACACACTTAACAACCCTTGTACACACTTTTACACCCTTGTACAAACTTGTGCACCCTTGTACACTTTTGTACACCCTTGTATACATTGGTACAACCTTGTACAAACTTGTACACACTTGTACAACCTTGTACACGTTTGTACAACCTTGTACACACTTGTACAACCTTGTACACACTTGTACAACCTTGTAAAAACTTGTACAAGCATGTACACGATTGTACACCCTTGTACACACTTGTGAACCCCTGTACACACTTGTACAACCTTGTACACACTTGTACAACCTTGTACACACTTGTACAACCTTGTACACACTTGTACAACCTTGTACACACTTGTACAAACTTGTACACACTTGTACAACCTTGTACACACTTGTACAACCTTGTACACACTTGTACAACCTTGTACACACTTGTACAACCTTGTACACACTTGTACAACCTTTTACACAATTGTAAAACCTTGTACACACTTGTACATTCTTGTACAAACTTGTACTTACTTGTACACCCTTGTACACACTTGTACAAACTTGTACATTCTTGTACATACTTGTACACCCTTGTACACACTTGTACAAACTTGTACATTCTTGTACATACTTGTACACCCTTGTACACACTTGTACAACCTTGTACAAACCTGTAAACCCTTGTACAAGCTTGTACACACTTGTACAAACTTGTACACACTTGTACACCCTTGTACAAACTTGTGCACCCTTGTACACTTTTGTACACCCTTGTACACATTTGTACAACCTTGTACAAACTTGTACACACTTGAACAAACTTGTACACACTTGTACAACCTTGTACAAACCTGTACACCCTTGTACACACTTAACAACCCTTGTACACACTTGTACACCCTTGTACAAACTTTTGCACCCTTGTACACTTTTGTACACCCTTGTATACATTGGTACAACCTTGTACAAACTTGTACACACTTGTACAACCTTGTACACGTTTGTACAACCTTGTACACACTTGTACAACCTTGTACACACTTGTACAACCTTGTAAAAACTTGTACAAGCATGTACACGATTGTACACCCTTGTACACACTTGTGCACCCCTGTACACACTTGTAGAACCTTGTACACACTTGTACAACCTTGTACACACTTGTACAACCTTGTACACACTTGTACAACCTTGTACACACTTGTACAAACTTGTACACACTTGTACAACCTTGTACACACTTGTACAACCTTGTACACACTTGTACAACCTTGTACACACTTGTACAACCTTGTACACACTTGTACAACCTTTTACACAATTGTAAAACCTTGTACACACTTGTACATTCTTGTACAAACTTGTACTTACTTGTACAACCTTGTACAAACTTGTACACACTTGTACAAACTTTTACATCCTTGTACACACTTGTACAACATTGTACACACTTGTACAACCTTGTACACACTTGTACAACCTTGTACACACTTGTACAACCTTGTACAACCTACTACAAACTTGTACACACTTGTACAAACTTGTACATTCTTGTACATACTTGTACACCCTTGTACACACTTGTACAACCTTGTACAAACCTGTAAACCCTTGTACAAGCTTGTACACACTTGTACAAACTTGTACACACTTGTACACCCTTGTACAAACTTGTGCACCCTTGTACACTTTTGTACACCCTTGTACACATTTGTACAACCTTGTACAAACTTGTACACACTTGAACAAACTTGTACACACTTGTACAACCTTGTACACACTTGTACAACCTTGTACACACTTGTACAACCTTGTACACACTTGTACAAGCTTGTACACACTTGTACAACCTTGTACACACTTGTACAACCTTGTACACACTTGTACAACCTTTTACACAATTGTAAAACCTTGTACACACTTGTACATTCTTGTACAAACTTGTACTTACTTGTACAACCTTGTACAAACTTGTACACACTTGTACAACCTTGTACACACTTGTACAAGCTTGTACACACTTGTACAATCTTGTACACACTTGTACAACCTTGTACACACTTGTACAACCTTTTACACAATTGTAAAACCTTGTACACATTTGTACACCCTTGTACACACTTGTACAACCTTGTACAAACCTGTACACCCTTGTACACACTTGTACAAGCTTGTACACGATTGTACACCCTTGTACACACTTGTGCACCCTTGTACACACTTGTACACCCTTGTACACACTTGTACAACCTTTTACAAACTTGTACACACTTGTACAAACTTGAACATTCTTGTACATACTTGTACACCCTTGTAAACACTTGTACAACCTTGTACAAACTTGTACACACTTGTACACACTTGTACAAGCTTGTACACACTTATACAAGCTTGTACACACTTGTACACACTTGTACAAACTTGTGCACCCTTGTACACACTTGTACAACCTTGTACACAATTGTACAACCTTGTACAACCATGTACACACTTGTACAACTTTGTACACACTTGTACAACCTTGTACACACTTGTACACCTTTGTACACACTTGTACAACCTTGTACACTATGATACAACCTTGTACACACTTGTACAACCTTGTACACACTTGTACAACCTTTTACAAACTTGTACACACTTGTACAAACTTGTACATTCTTTTGTACACCCTTGTAAACACTTGTACAACCTTGTACAAACCTGTACACCCTTGTACACACTTAACAACCCTTGTACACACTTGTACATTCTTGTACAAACTTGTGCACCCTTGTACACTTTTGTACACCCTTGTATACATTGGTACAACCTTGTACAAACTTGTACACACTTGTACAAACTTGTACACACTTGTACAAACTTGTACACCCTTGTACACACTTGTACAACCTTGTACACACTTTTACAACCTTGTACACAATTGTACAACCTTGTACAACCATGTACACACTTGTACAACCTTGTACACACTTGTACAACCTTGTACACACTTGTACACCTTTGTACACACTTATACAACCTTGTACACACTTGTACAACCTTGTACACACTTGTACAACCTTGTACACGTTTGTACAACCTTGTACACACTTGTACAACCTTGTACACACTTGTACAACCTTGTAAAAACTTGTACAAGCATGTACACGATTGTACACCCTTGTACACACTTGTGCACCCTTGTACACACTTGTACAACCTTGTACACACTTGTACAACCTTGTACACACTTGTACAACCTTGTACACACTTGTACAACCTTGTACACACTTGTACAAGTGTGTACAAGGTTGTACAAGTGTGTACAAGGTTGTACAAGTGTGTACAAGTTTGTACAACCTTGTACACACTTGTACAACCTTGTACACACTTGTACAACCTTGTACACACTTGTACAAACTTGTACACACTTGTACAACCTTGTACACACTTGTACAACCTTGTACACACTTGTACAACCTTGTACACACTTGTACAACCTTGTACACACTTGTACAAGCTTGTACACACTTGTACAACCTTGTACACACTTGTACAACCTTGTACACACTTGTACAACCTTTTACACAATTGTAAAACCTTGTACACACTTGTACATTCTTGTACAAACTTGTACTTACTTGTACAACCTTGTACAAACTTGTACACACTTGTACAACCTTGTACACACTTGTACAAGCTTGTACACACTTGTACAATCTTGTACACACTTGTACAACCTTGTACACACTTGTACAACCTTTTACACAATTGTAAAACCTTGTACACATTTGTACACCCTTGTACACACTTGTACAACCTTGTACAAACCTGTACACCCTTGTACACACTTGTACAAGCTTGTACACGATTGTACACCCTTGTACACACTTGTGCACACTTGTACACACTTGTACACCCTTGTACACACTTGTACAACCTTTTACAAACTTGTACACACTTGTACAAACTTGAACATTCTTGTACATACTTGTACACCCTTGTAAACACTTGTACAACCTTGTACAAACTTGTACACACTTGTACACACTTGTACAAGCTTGTACACACTTATACAAGCTTGTACACACTTGTACACACTTGTACAAACTTGTGCACCCTTGTACACACTTGTACAACCTTGTACACAATTGTACAACCTTGTACAACCATGTACACACTTGTACAACTTTGTACACACTTGTACAACCTTGTACACACTTGTACACCTTTGTACACACTTGTACAACCTTGTACACTATGATACAACCTTGTACACACTTGTACAACCTTGTACACACTTGTACAACCTTTTACAAACTTGTACACACTTGTACAAACTTGTACATTCTTTTGTACACCCTTGTAAACACTTGTACAACCTTGTACAAACCTGTACACCCTTGTACACACTTAACAACCCTTGTACACACTTTTACACCCTTGTACAAACTTGTGCACCCTTGTACACTTTTGTACACCCTTGTATACATTGGTACAACCTTGTACAAACTTGTACACACTTGTACAACCTTGTACACGTTTGTACAACCTTGTACACACTTGTACAACCTTGTACACACTTGTACAACCTTGTAAAAACTTGTACAAGCATGTACACGATTGTACACCCTTGTACACACTTGTGAACCCCTGTACACACTTGTACAACCTTGTACACACTTGTACAACCTTGTACACGCTTGTACAACCTTGTACACACTTGTACAACCTTGTACACACTTGTACAAACTTGTACACACTTGTACAACCTTGTACACACTTGTACAACCTTGTACACACTTGTACAACCTTGTACACACTTGTACAACCTTGTACACACTTGTACAACCTTTTACACAATTGTAAAACCTTGTACACACTTGTACATTCTTGTACAAACTTGTACTTACTTGTACACCCTTGTACAAACTTGTACAAACTTGTACATTCTTGTACATACTTGTACACCCTTGTACACACTTGTACAAACTTGTACATTCTTGTACATACTTGTACACCCTTGTACACACTTGTACAACCTTGTACAAACCTGTAAACCCTTGTACAAGCTTGTACACACTTGTACAAACTTGTACACACTTGTACACCCTTGTACAAACTTGTGCACCCTTGTACACTTTTGTACACCCTTGTACACATTTGTACAACCTTGTACAAACTTGTACACACTTGAACAAACTTGTACACACTTGTACAACCTTGTACAAACCTGTACACCCTTGTACACACTTAACAACCCTTGTACACACTTGTACACCCTTGTACAAACTTTTGCACCCTTGTACACTTTTGTACACCCTTGTATACATTGGTACAACCTTGTACAAACTTGTACACACTTGTACAACCTTGTACACGTTTGTACAACCTTGTACACACTTGTACAACCTTGTACACACTTGTACAACCTTGTAAAAACTTGTACAAGCATGTACACGATTGTACACCCTTGTACACACTTGTGCACCCCTGTACACACTTGTAGAACCTTGTACACACTTGTACAACCTTGTACACACTTGTACAACCTTGTACACACTTGTACAACCTTGTACACACTTGTACAAACTTGTACACACTTGTACAACCTTGTACACACTTGTACAACCTTGTACTCACTTGTACAACCTTGTACACACTTGTACAACCTTGTACACACTTGTACAACCTTTTACACAATTGTAAAACCTTGTACACACTTGTACATTCTTGTACAAACTTGTACTTACTTGTACAACCTTGTACAAACTTGTACACACTTGTACAAACTTTTACATCCTTGTACACACTTGTACAACCTTGTACACACTTGTACAACCTTGTACACACTTGTACAACCTTGTACACACTTGTACAACCTTGTACAACCTACTACAAACTTGTACACACTTGTACAAACTTTTACATCCTTGTACACATTTGTACACCCTTGTACACACTTGTACAAACTTGTACATTCTTGTACATACTTGTACACCCTTGTACACACTTGTACAAACTTGTACATTCTTGTACATACTTGTACACCCTTGTACCCACTTGTACAACCTTGTACAAACCTGTAAACCCTTGTACAAGCTTGTACACACTTGTACAAACTTGTACACACTTGTACACCCTTGTACAAACTTGTGCACCCTTGTACACTTTTGTACACCCTTGTACACATTTGTACAACCTTGTACAAACTTGTACACACTTGAACAAACTTGTACACACTTGTACAACCTTGTACACACTTGTACAACCTTGTACACACTTGTACAACCTTGTACACACTTGTACAAGCTTGTACACACTTGTACAACCTTGTACACACTTGTACAACCTTGTACACACTTGTACAACCTTTTACACAATTGTAAAACCTTGTACACACTTGTACATTCTTGTACAAACTTGTACTTACTTGTACAACCTTGTACAAACTTGTACACACTTGTACAACCTTGTACACACTTGTACAAGCTTGTACACACTTGTACAATCTTGTACACACTTGTACAACCTTGTACACACTTGTACAACCTTTTACACAATTGTAAAACCTTGTACACATTTGTACACCCTTGTACACACTTGTACAACCTTGTACAAACCTGTACACCCTTGTACACACTTGTACAAGCTTGTACACGATTGTACACCCTTGTACACACTTGTGCACCCTTGTACACACTTGTACACCCTTGTACACACTTGTACAACCTTTTACAAACTTGTACACACTTGTACAAACTTGAACATTCTTGTACATACTTGTACACCCTTGTAAACACTTGTACAACCTTGTACAAACTTGTACACACTTGTACACACTTGTACAAGCTTGTACACACTTATACAAGCTTGTACACACTTGTACACACTTGTACAAACTTGTGCACCCTTGTACACACTTGTACAACCTTGTACACAATTGTACAACCTTGTACAACCATGTACACACTTGTACAACTTTGTACACACTTGTACAACCTTGTACACACTTGTACACCTTTGTACACACTTGTACAACCTTGTACACTATGATACAACCTTGTACACACTTGTACAACCTTGTACACACTTGTACAACCTTTTACAAACTTGTACACACTTGTACAAACTTGTACATTCTTTTGTACACCCTTGTAAACACTTGTACAACCTTGTACAAACCTGTACACCCTTGTACACACTTAACAACCCTTGTACACACTTGTACACCCTTGTACAAACTTGTGCACCCTTGTACACTTTTGTACACCCTTGTATACATTGGTACAACCTTGTACAAACTTGTACACACTTGTACAAACTTGTACACACTTGTACAAACTTGTACACCCTTGTACACACTTGTACAACCTTGTACACACTTTTACAACCTTGTACACAATTGTACAACCTTGTACAACCATGTACACACTTGTACAACCTTGTACACACTTGTACAACCTTGTACACACTTGTACACCTTTGTACACACTTATACAACCTTGTACACACTTGTACAACCTTGTACACACTTGTACAACCTTGTACACGTTTGTACAACCTTGTACACACTTGTACAACCTTGTACACACTTGTACAACCTTGTAAAAACTTGTACAAGCATGTACACGATTGTACACCCTTGTACACACTTGTGCACCCTTGTACACACTTGTACAACCTTGTACACACTTGTACAACCTTGTACACACTTGTACAACCTTGTACACACTTGTACAACCTTGTACACACTTGTACAAACTTGTACACACTTGTACAACCTTGTACACACTTGTACAACCTTGTACACACTTGTACAACCTTGTACACACTTGTACAACCTTTTACACAATTGTAAAACCTTGTACACACTTGTACATTCTTGTACAAACTTGTACTTACTTGTACAACCTTGTACAAACTTGTACACACTTGTACAAACTTTTACATCCTTGTACACATTTGTACACCCTTGTACACACTTGTACAACCTTGTACAAACCTGTACACCCTTGTACACACTTGTACAAGCTTGTACAAGATTGTACACCCTTGTACACACTTGTGCACCCTTGTACACACTTGTACACCCTTGTATACACTTGTACAACCTTTTACAAACTTGTACACACTTGTACAAACTTGTACATTCTTGTGCATACTTGTACACCCTTGTAAACACTTGTACAACCTTGTACAAACCTGTACACCCTTGTACACACTTGTACAAGCTTGTACACACTTGTACAAGCTTGTACACACTTGTACACCCTTGTACAAACTTGTGCACCCTTGTACACTTTTGCACACCCTTGTATACATTTGTACAACCTTGTACAAACTTGTACACAATTGTACAAACTTGTACACACTTGTACAAACTTGTACACCCTTGTACACACTTGTACAACCTTGTACACACTTGTACAACCTTGTACACACTTGTACAACCTTGTACAAACCTGTACACCCTTGTACACACTTGTACAAGCTTGTACACGATTGTACACCCTTGTACACACTTTTGCACCCTTGTACACACTTGTACACCCTTGTACACACTTGTACAACCTTTTACAAACTTGTACACACTTGTACAAACTTGTACATTCTTGTACATACTTGTACACCCTTGTAAACACTTGTACAACCTTGTACAAACCTGTACACCCTTGTACACACTTGTACAAGCTTGTACACACTTGTACACCCTTGTACACACTTGTACAACCTTGTACACACTTGTACAACCTTGTACACAATTGTACAACCTTGTACAACCTTGTACACACTTGTACAACCTTGTACACACTTGTACAACCTTGTACACACTTGTACACCTTTGTACACACTTGTTTAACCTTGTACACACTTGTACAACCTTGTACACACTTGTACAACCTTGTACACACTTGTACAACCTTGTACACACTTGTACAACCTTGTACACACTTGTACACACTTGTACAAACTTGTACATTCTTGTACATACTTGTACTCCCTTGTAAACACTTGTACAACCTTGTACAAACCTGTACACCCTTGTACACACTTGTACAAGCTTGTCCACACTTCTACAAGCTTGTACACACTTGTACACTCTTGTACAAACTTGTGCACCCTTGTACACTTTTGTACACCCTTGTATACATTTGTACAACCTTGTACAAACTTGTACACACTTGTACAAACTTGTACACACTTGTACAAACTTGTACACCCTTGTACACACTTGTACAACCTTGTACACACTTGTACAACCTTGTACACACTTGTACAACCTTGTACACACTTGTGTCTAAGATGTCTTTTTATTTAGAGGGATGTCTTGTTTTTTAGAGGGTTGTCTTGTTTTTTAGAGGGTTTTCTTGTAATTTAGATGGGATGTCTTGTTATTTAGAGGGATGTCTTAATATTTAGCGGAATGTCTTGTTTATTAGAGGGATGTCTTGCTATTTAGAGGGATGTCTTTTTATTTAGAGGGATGTCTTGTTATTTAGAGGGATGTCTTAATATTTAGAGGGATGTCTTGTTATTTAGAGGAATGTCTTGTTATTTAAAAGGGATGTCTTGTTATTTAGAGGGATGTCTTGTTATTTAGTGGGATGTCTTGTTATTTAGAGGGATGTCTTGTTATTTAGAGAGATGTCTTGTTATTTAAAGGGATGTCTTAATATTTAGAGGGATGTCTTGTTATTTAGAGGGATGTCTTAATATTTAGAGGGATGTCTTGTTATTTGAAGGGATGTCTTAATATTTAGAGGGATGTCTTGTTATTTAGAGGGATGTCTTGTTATTTAGAGGGATGTCTTGTTTTTTAAAGGGATGTCTTGTTATTTGGAGGGATGTCTTAATATTTAGAGTGATGTCTTGTTATTTAGAGGGATGTCTTGTTATTTAGAGGGATGTCTTGTTTTTTAGAGGGTTGTCTTGTTATTTGGAGGGATGTCTTGTTTTTTGGAGGGTTGTCTTGTAATTTAGATGGGATGTCTTGTTATTTAGAGGGATGTCTTGTTATTTACAGGTATGTCTTGTTATTTAGAGGGATGTCTTAATATTTAGAGGAATGTCTTGTTATATAGATGGATGTCTTGTTATTTAGAGGGATGTCTTGATATTTAGAGGGATGTCTTGTTTTTTAGAGAGATGTCTTGTTATTTAAAGGGTTTTTTTGTTTTTTAGAGGGTTGTCATGTTATTTGGAGGGATGTCTTGTTATTTAGATTGATGTCTTAATATTTAGAGGGATGTCTTGTTTTTTAGAGGGATGTCTTGGTATTTGGAGGGATGTCTAGTTATTTAGAGGGATGTCTTTTTATTTAGAGGGATGTCTTGTTATTTAGAGGGATGTCTTGTTATTTAGAGGGATGTCTTGTTATTTGAAGGGATGTCTTAATATTTAAAGGGATGTCTTGCTTTTTTGAGGGATTTCTTGTTATTTGGAGGGATGTCTTGTTATTTAGAGGGATGTCTTGTTATTTATAGGAATGTCTTGTTATTTAAAAGGGATGTCTTGTTATTTAGAGGGATGTCTTGTTATTTAGAGGGATGTCTTGTTTTTTAGAGGGTTGTCTTGTTATTTGGAGGGATGTCTTGTTTTTTAGAGGGTTGTCTTGTAATTTAGATGGGATGTCTTAATATTTAGAGGAATGTCTTGTTATATAGATGGATGTCTTGTTATTTAGAGGGATGTCTTGATATTTAGAGGGATGTCTTGTTTTTTAGAGAGATGTCTTGTTATTTAAAGGGTTTTTTTGTTTTTTAGAGGGTTGTCTTGTTATTTGGAGGGATGTCTTGTTATTTAGATTGATGTCTTAATATTTAGAGGGATGTCTTGTTTTTTAGAGGGATGTCTTGTTATTTAGAGGGATGTCTTGTTATTTAGAGGGATGTCTTGTTATTTAGAGGGATGTCTTGTTATTTAGAGGGATGTTTTGTTATTTGAAGGGATGTCTTAATATTTAGAGAGATGTCTTGTTATTTAGAGGGATGTCTTGTTATTTAGAGGGATGTCTTGTTATTTAGAGGGATGTCTTCATATTTGGAGGGATGTCTTGTTATTTAGAGGGATGTCTTGTTATTTGGAGGGATGCTTGTTATTAAGAGGGATGTCTTATAATTTAGAGGGATGTTTCGTTATTTGGAGGTATGTCTTGTTATTTAGAGGGATGTCTTGTTATTTAGAGGGATGTCTTGGTATTTGGAGGGATGTCTAGTTATTTAGAGGGATGTCTTTTTATTTAGAGGGATGTCTTGTTATTTAGAGGGATGTCTTGTTTTTTAGAGGGATGTCTTGTTATTTGAAGGGATGTCTTAATATTTAGAGGGATGTCTTGCTTTTTTGAGGGATTTCTTGTTATTTGGAGGGATGTCTTGTTATTTAGAGGGATGTCTTGTTATTTAGAGGAATGTCTTGTTATTTAAAAGGGATGTCTTGTTATTTAGAGGGATGTCTTGTTTTTTAGTGAGATGTCTTGTTATTTAGAGGGATGTCTTGTTATTTAGAGAGATGTCTTGTTATTTAAAGGGATGTCTTAATATTTAGAGGGATGTCTTGTTATTTAGAGGGATGTCTTAATATTTAGAGGGATGTCTTGTTATTTGGAGGGATGTCTTAATATTTAGAGGGATGTCCTGTTATTTAGAGGGATGTCTTGTTATTTAGAGAGATGTCTTGTTATTTAAAGGGATGTCTTAATATTTAGAGGGATGTCTTGTTATTTAGAGGGATGTCTTAATATTTAGAGGGATGTCTTGTTATTTGAAGGGATGTCTTAATATTTAGAGGGATGTCTTGTTATTTAGAGGGATGTCTTGTTATTTAGAGGGATGTCTTGTTTTTTAAAGGGTTGTCTTGTTATTTGGAGGGATGTCTTAATATTTAGAGGGATGTCTTGGTATTTAGAGGGATGTCTTGTTATTTAGAGGGATGTCTTGTTATTTAGAGGGATGTCTTCTTATTTGGAGGGAAGTCTTGTTATTTGGAGGAATGTCTTGTTATTTAGAGGGATATCTTGTTATTTGGAGGGATGTCTTGTTATTTAGAGGGATGTCTTGCTATTTAGAGGGATGTCTTTTTATTTGGAGGGATGTCTTGTTATTTAGAGGGATGTCTTGTTATTTACAGGAATGTCTTGTTATTTATAAGGGATGTCTTGTTATTTAGAGGGACGTCTTGTTATTTAGTGGGATGTCTTGTTATTTAGAGGGATGTCTTGTTATTTAGAGAGATGTCTTGTTATTTAAAGGGATGTCTTAATATTTAGAGGGATGTCTTGTTATTTAGAGGGATGTCTTAATATTTAGAGGGATGTCTTGTTATTTGGAGGGATGTCTTAATATTTAGAGGGATGTCTTGTTATTTAGAGGGATGTCTTGTTATTTAGAGGGATGTCTTGTTTTTTAGAGGGTTGTCTTGTTATTTAGATGGGATGTCTTGTTATTTAGAGGGATGTCTTGTTATTTGGAGAGATGTCTTTTTATTTAGAGGGATGTCTTGTTTTTTAGAGGGTTGTCTTGTTATTTGGAGGGATGTCTTGTTTTTTAGAGGGTTGTCTTGTAATTTAGATGGGATGTCTTGTTATTTAGAGGGATGTCTTAATATTTAGCGGAATGTCTTGTTTATTAGAGGGATGTCTTGCTATTTAGAGGGATGTCTTTTTATTTGGAGGGATGTCTTGTTATTTAGAGGGATGTCTTGTTATTTAGAGGAATGTCTTGTTATTTAAAAGGGATGTCTTGTTATTTAGAGGAATGTCTTGTTATTTAGTGGGATGTCTTGTTATTTAGAGGGATGTCTTGTTATTTAGAGAGATGTCTTGTTATTTAAAGGGATGTCTTAATATTTAGAGGGATGTCTTAATATTTAGCGGAATGTCTTGTTTATTAGAGGGATGTCTTGCTATTTAGAGGGATGTCTTTTTATTTGGAGGGATGTCTTGTTATTTAGAGGGATGTCTTGTTATTTAGAGGAATGTCTTGTTATTTAAAAGGGATGTCTTGTTATTTAGAGGGATGTCTTGTTATTTAGTGGGATGTCTTGTTATTTAGAGGGATGTCTTGTTATTTAGAGAGATGTCTTGTTATTTAAAGGGATGTCTTAATATTTAGAGGGATGTCTTGTTATTTAGAGGGATGTCTTAATATTTAGAGGGATGTCTTGTTATTTGGAGGGATGTCTTAATATTTAGAGGGATGTCTTGTTATTTAGAGGGATGTCTTGTTATTTAGAGAGATGTCTTGTTATTTAAAGGGATGTCTTAATATTTAGAGGGATGTCTTGTTATTTAGAGGGATGTCTAAATATTTAGAGGGATGTCTTGTTATTTGAAGGGATGTCTTAATATTTAGAGGGATGTCTTGTTATTTAGAGGGATGTCTTGTTATTTAGAAGGATGTCTTGTTTTTTAAAGGGTTGTCTTGTTATTTGGAGGGATGTCTTAATATTTAGAGGGATGTCTTGGTATTTAGAGGGATGTCTTGTTATTTAGAGGGATGTCTTGTTATTTAGATGGATGTCTTCTTATTTGGAGGGAAGTCTTTTTATTTGGAGGAATGTCTTGTTATTTAGAGGGATATCTTGTTATTTGGAGGGATGTCTTGTTATTTAGAGGGATGTCTTGCTATTTAGAGGGATGTCTTTTTATTTGGAGGGATGTCTTGTTATTTAGAGGGATGTCTTGTTATTTAGAGGAATGTCTTGTTATTTAAAAGGGATGTCTTGTTATTTAGAGGGACGTCTTGTTATTTAGTGGGATGTCTTGTTATTTAGAGGGATGTCTTGTTATTTAGAGAGATGTCTTGTTATTTAAAGGGATGTCTTAATATTTAGAGGGATGTCTTGTTATTTAGAGGGATGTCTTAATATTTAGAGGGATGTCTTGTTATTTGGAGGGATGTCTTAATATTTAGAGGGATGTCTTGTTATTTAGAGGGATGTCTTGTTATTTAGAGGGATGTCTTGTTTTTTAAAGGGTTTTCTTGTTATTTGGAGGGATGTCTTAATATTTAGAGGGATGTCTTGGTATTTGGAGGGATGTCTTGTTATTTAGAGGGATGTCTTAATATTTAGCGGAATGTCTAGTTTATTAGAGGGATGTCTTGTTATTTAGAGGGATGTCTTGTTATTTAGAGGGATGTCTTAATATTTGGAGGGATGTCTTGTTATTTAGAGGGATGTCTTAATATTTAGAGGGATGTCTTGTTTTTTAGTGGGATGTCTTGTTATTTAGAGGGATGTCTTGTTATTTAGAGGGTTTTTTTGTTTTTTAGAGGGTTGTCTTGTTATTTGGAAGGATGTCTTGTTATTTAGATTGATGTCAAAATATTTAGAGGGATGTCTTGTTTTTTAGAGGGATGTCTTGTTATTTAGAGGGATGTCTTGTTATTTAGAGGGATGTCTTGTTATTTAGAGGGATGTCTTGTTATATGAAGGGATGTCTTAATATTTAGAGAGATGTCTTGTTATTTAGAGGGATGTCTTGTTATTTAGAGGGATGTCTTTATATTTGGAGGGATGTCTTCATATTTGGAGGGATGTCTTGTTATTTAGAGGGATGTCTTGTTATTTGGAGGGATGCTTGTTATTAAGAGGGATGTCTTATAATTTAGAGGGATGTCTTGTTATTTGGAGGTATGTCTTGTTATTTGGAGGTATGTCTTGTTATTTAGAGGGATGTCTTGTTATTTAGAGGGATGTCTTGGTATTTGGAGGGATGTCTAGTTATTTAGAGGGATGTCTTTTTATTTAGAGGGATGTCTTGTTATTTAGAGGGATGTCTTGGTATTTGGAGGGATGTCTAGTTATTTAGAGGGATGTCTTTTTATTTAGAGGGATGTCTTGTTATTTAGAGGGATGTCTTGTTATTTAGAGGGATGTCTTGTTATTTGAAGGGATGTCTTAATATTTAGAGGGATGTCTTGCTATTTTGAGGGATTTCTTGTTATTTGGAGGGATGTCTTGTTATTTAGAGGGATGTCTTGTTATTTGGAGGGATGTCTTAATATTTAGAGGGATGTTTTGTTATTTAGAGGGATGTCTTGTTATTTAGAGAGATGTCTTGTTATTTAAAGGGATGTCTTAATATTTAGAGGGATGTCTTGTTATTTAGAGGGATGTCTTAATATTTAGAGGGATGTCTTGTTATTTGAAGGGATGTCTTAATATTTAGAGGGATGTCTTGTTATTTAGAGGGATGTCTTGTTATTTAGAGGGATGTCTTGTTTTTTAAAGGGTTGTCTTGTTATTTGGAGGGATGTCTTGGTATTTAGAGGGATGTCTTGTTATTTAGAGGGATGTCTTGTTATTTAGAAGGATGTCTTCTTATTTGGAGGGAAGTCTTGTTATTTGGAGGAATGTCTTGTTATTTAGAGGGATATCTTGTTATTTGGAGGGATGTCTTGTTATTTAGAGGGATGTCTTGCTATTTAGAGGGATGTCTTTTTATTTGGAGGGATGTCTTGTTATTTAGAGGGATGTCTTGTTATTTAGAGGAATGTCTTGTTATTTAAAAGGGAAGTCTTGTTATTTAGAGGGACGTCTTGTTATTTAGTGGGATGTCTTGTTATTTAGAGGGATGTCTTGTTATTTAGAGGGATGTCTTGTTATTTAAAGGGATGTCTTAATATTTAGAGGGATGTCTTGTTATTTAGAGGGATGTCTTAATATTTAGAGGGATGTCTTGTTATTTGGAGGGATGTCTTAATATTTAGAGGGATGTCTTGTTATTTAGAGGGATGTCTTGTTATTTAGAGGGATGTCTTGTTTTTTAAAGGGTTTTCTTGTTATTTGGAGGGATGTCTTAATATTTAGAGGGATGTCTTGGTATTTGGAGGGATGTCTTGTTATTTAGAGGGATGTCTTAATATTTAGCGGAATGTCTAGTTTATTAGAGGGATGTCTTGTTATTTAGAGGGATGTCTTGTTATTTAGAGGGATGTCTTAATATTTGGAGGGATGTCTTGTTATTTAGAGGGATGTCTTAATATTTAGAGGGATGTCTTGTTTTTTAGTGGGATGTCTTGTTATTTAGAGGGATGTCTTGTTATTTGGAGAGATGTCTTTTTATTTAGAGGGATGTCTTGTTTTTTAGAGGGTTGTCTTGTTATTTGGAGGGATGTCTTGTTTTTTCGAGGGTTGTCTTGTAATTTAGATGGGATGTCTTGTTATTTAGAGGGATGTCTTAATATTTAGCGGAATGTCTTGTTTATTAGAGGGATGTCTTGCTATTTAGAGGGATGTCTTTTTTTTGGAGGGATGTCTTGTTATTTAGAGGGATGTCTTGTTATTTAGTGGGATGTCTTGTTATTTAGAGGGATGTCTTGTTATTTAGAGAGATGTCTTGTTATTTAAAGGGATGTCTTAATATTTAGAGGGATGTCTTGTTATTTAGAGGGATGTCTTAATATTTAGCGGAATGTCTTGTTTATTAGAGGGATGTCTTGCTATTTAGAGGGATGTCTTTTTATTTGGAGGGATGTCTTGTTATTTAGAGGGATGTCTTGTTATTTAGAGGAATGTCTTGTTATTTAAAAGGGATGTCTTGTTATTTAGAGGGATGTCTTGTTATTTAGTGGGATGTCTTGTTATTTAGAGGGATGTCTTGTTATTTAGAGAGATGTCTTGTTATTTAAAGGGATGTCTTAATATTTAGAGGGATGTCTTGTTATTTAGAGGGATGTCTTAATATTTAGAGGGATGTCTTGTTATTTGAAGGGATGTCTTAATATTTAGAGGGATGTCTTGTAATTTAGAGGGATGTCTTGTTATTTAGAGGGATGTCTTGTTTTTTAAAGGGTTGTCTTGTTATTTGGAGGGATGTCTTAATATTTAGAGGGATGTCTTGGTATTTAGAGGGATGTCTTGTTATTTAGAGGGATGTCTTAATATTTAGCGGAATGTCTAGTTTATTAGAGGGATGTCTTGTTATTTAGAGGGATGTCTTGTTATTTAGAGGGATGTCTTGTTTTTTAGAGGGTTGTCTTGTTTTTTGGAGGGATGTCTTGTTTTTTAGAGGGTTGTGTTGTAATTTAGATGGGATGTCTTGTTATTTAGAGGGATGTCTTGTTATTTACAGGTATGTCTTGTTATTTAGAGGGATGTCTTAATATTTAGAGGAATGTCTTGTTATATAGATGGATGTCTTGTTATTTAGAGGGATGTCTTGATATTTAGAGGGATGTCTTGTTTTTTAGAGAGATGTCTTGTTATTTAGAGGGTTTTTTTGTTTTTTAGAGGGTTGTCTTGTTATTTGGAGGGATGTCTTGTTATTTATATTGATGTCTTAATATTTAGAGGGATGTCTTGTTTTTTAGAGGGATGTCTTGTTATTTAGAGGGATGTCTTGTTATTTAGAGGGATGTCTTGTTATCTAGAGGGATGTCTTGTTATTTGAAGGGATGTCTTAATATTTAGAGAGATGTCTTGTTATTTAGAGGGATGTCTTGTTATTTAGAGGGATGTCTTGTTATTTAGAGGGATGTCTTCATATTTGGAGGGATGTCTTGTTATTTAGAGGGATGTCTTGTTATTTAGAGGGATGTCTTAATATTTAGCGGAATGTCTAGTTTATTAGAGGGATGTCTTGTTATTTAGAGGGATGTCTTGTTATTTAGAGGGATGTCTTAATATTTGGAGGGATGTCTTGTTATTTAGAGGGATGTCTTAATATTTAGAGGGATGTCTTGTTTTTTAGTGGGATGTCTTGTTATTTAGAGGGATGTCTTGTTATTTGGAGAGATGTCTTTTTATTTAGAGGGATGTCTTGTTTTTTAGAGGGTTGTCTTGTTATTTGGAGGGATGTCTTGTTTTTTAGAGGGTTGTCTTGGTATTTAGAGGGATGTCTTGTTATTTAGAGGGATGTCTTGTTATTTAGAGGGATGTCTTCTTATTTGGAGGGAAGTCTGGTTATTTGGAGGAATGTCTTGTTATTTAGAGGGATATCTTGTTATTTGGAGGGATGTCTTGTTATTTAGAGGGATGTCTTGCTATTTAGAGGGATGTCTTTTTATTTGGAGGGATGTCTTGTTATTTAGAGGGATGTCTTGTTATTTAGAGGAATGTCTTGTTATTTAAAAGGGATGTCTTGTTATTTAGAGGGACGTCTTGTTATTTAGTGGGATGTCTTGTTATTTAGAGGGATGTCTTGTTATTTAGAGAGATGTCTTGTTATTTAAAGGGATGTCTTAATATTTAGAGGGATGTCTTGTTATTTAGAGGGATGTCTTAATATTTAGAGGGATGTCTTGTTATTTGGAGGGATGTCTTAATATTTAGAGGGATGTCTTGTTATTTAGAGGGATGTCTTGTTATTTAGAGGGATGTCTTGTTTTTTAAAGGGTTGTCTTGTTATTTGGAGGGATGTCTTAATATTTAGAGGGATGTCTTGGTATTTGGAGGGATGTCTTGTTATTTAGAGGGATGTCTTAATATTTAGCGGAATGTCTAGTTTATTAGAGGGATGTCTTGTTTTTTAGACGGATGTCTTGTTATTTAGAGGGATGTCTTAATATTTGGAGGGATGTCTTGTTATTTAGAGGGATGTCTTATTTGTACAACCTTGTACAAACTTGTACACACTTGTACAAACTTGTACACACTTGTACAACCTTGTACACACTTGTACAACCTTGTACACACTTGTACAACCTCGTACACACTTGTACAACCTTGTACACACTTGTACAACCTTGTACACAATTGTAAAACCTTGTACACACTTGTACAACCTTGTACACACTTGTACACCCTTGTACACACTTGTACAAAATTTTACATTCTTGTACATACTTGTACACCCTTGTACACACTTGTACAACCTTGTACAAACCTGTACACCCTTGTACACACTTGTACAAGCTTGTACACACTTGTACAAGCTTGTACACACTTGTACACCCTTGTACAAACTTGTGCACCCTTGAACACTTTTGTACACCCTTGTACACATTTGTACAACCTTGTACAAACTTAAACACACTTGTACAAACATGTACACACTTGAACAACCTTGTACACACTTGTACAACCTTGTACACACTTGTACAAGCTTGTATACACTTGTACAACCTTGTACACACTTGTACAACCTTGTACACACTTGTACAAGCTTGTACACACTTGTACAACCTTGTACACACTTGTACAACCTTTTACACAATTGTAAAACCTTGTACACACTTGTACATTCTTGTACAAACTTGTACTTACTTTTACAACCTTGTACAAACTTGTACACACTTGTACAAACTTTTACATCCTTGTATACATTTGTACACCCTTGTACACACTTGTACAACCTTGTACAAACCTGTACACCCTTGTACACACTTGTACAAGCTTGTACACGATTGTACACCCTTGTACACACTTGTGCACCCTTGTACACACTTGTACACCCTTGTACACACATGTACAACCTTTTACAAACTTGTACACACTTGTACAAGCTTGTACACACTTGTACAACCTTGTACACACTTGTACAACCTTTTACACAATTGTAAAACCTTGTACACACTTGTACATTCTTGTACAAACTTGTACTTACTTTTACAACCTTGTACAAACCTGTACACCCTTGTACACACTTGTACAAGCTTGTACACGATTGTACACCCTTGTACACACTTGTACAAGCTTGTACACACTTGTACAAGCTTGTACACACTTGTACAAGCTTGTACACACTTGTACACCCTTGTACAAACTTGTGCACCCTTGTACACTTTTGTACACCCTTGTATACATTTGTACAAACTTGTACAAACTTGTACACACTTGTACAAACTTGTACACACTTGTACAAACTTGTACACCCTTGTACACACTTGTACAACCTTGTACACACTTGTACAACCTTGTACACACTTGTACAACCTTGTACAAACCTGTACACCCTTGTACACACTTGTACAAGCTTGTACACGATTGTACACTCTTGTACACACTTGTGCAACCTTGTACACACTTGTACAACCTTGTACACACTTGTACAACCTTGTACACACTTGTTCAAGCTTGTACACACTTGTACAACCTTGTACACACTTGTACACCCTTGTACACACTTGTACAACCTTTTACAAACTTGTACACACTTGTACAAAATTGTACATTCTTGTACATACTTGTACACCCTTGTACACACTTGTACAACCTTGTACAAACCTGTACACCCTTGTACACACTTGTACAAGCTTGTACACACTTGTACAAGCTTGTACACACTTGTACACCCTTGTACAAACTTGTGCACCCTTGTACACTTTTGTACACCCTTGAACACATTTGTACAACCTTGTACAAACTTGTACACACTTGTACAAACTTGTACACACTTGTACAAACTTGTGTACACTTGTACAACCTTGTACACACTTGTACAACCTTGTACACACTTGTACAACCTTGTACACACTTGTACAACCTCGTACACACTTGTACAACCTTGTACACACTTGTACAACCTTGTACACAATTGTAAAACCTTGTACACACTTGTACAACCTTGTACACACTTGTACACCCTTGTACACACTTGTACAAAATTTTACATTCTTGTACATACTTGTACACCCTTGTACACACTTGTACAACCTTGTACAAACCTGTACACCCTTGTACACACTTGTACAAGCCTGTACACACTTGTACAAGCTTGTACACATTTGTACAAGCTTGTACACACTTGTACACCCTTGTACAAACTTGTGCACCCTTGAACACTTTTGTACACCCTTGTACACATTTGTACAACCTTGTACAAACTTAAACACACTTGTACAAACATGTACACACTTGAACAACCTTGTACACACTTGTACAACCTTGTACACACTTGTACAAGCTTGTACACACTTGTACAACCTTGTACACACTTGTACAACCTTGTACACACTTGTACAAGCTTGTACACACTTGTACAACCTTGTACACACTTGTACAACCTTTTACACAATTGTAAAACCTTGTACACACTTGTACATTCTTGTACAAACTTGTACTTACTTGTACAACCTTGTACAAACTTGTACACACTTGTACAAATTTTAACATCCTTGTATACATTTGTACACCCTTGTACACACTTGTACAACCTTGTACAAACCTGTACACCCTTGTACACACTTGTACAAGCTTGTACACGATTGTACACCCTTGTACACACTTGTGCACCCTTGTACACACTTGTACACCCTTGTACACACATGTACAACCTTTTACAAACTTGTACACACTTGTACAAACTTGTACATTCTTGTAATACTTGTACACCCTTGTAAACACTTGTACAAAATTGTACAAACCTGTACACCCTTGTACACACTTGTACAAGCTTGTACACACTTGTACAAGCTTGTACACACTTGTACAAGCTTGTACACACTTGTACACCCTTGTACAAACTTGTGCACCCTTGTACACTTTTGTACACCCTTGTATACATTTGTACAAACTTGTACAAACTTGTACAAACTTGTACACACTTGTACAAACTTGTACACACTTGTACAAACTTGTGTACACTTGTACAACCTTGTATACACTTGTACAACCTTGTACACACTTGTACAACCTTGTACACACTTGTACAACCTTGTACACACTTGTACAACCTCGTACACACTTGTACAACCTTGTACACACTTGTACAACCTTGTACACACTTGTACAACCTTGTACACAATTGTAAAACCTTGTACACACTTTTACAACCTTGTACACACTTGTACACCCTTGTACACACTTGTACAAAATTTTACATTCTTGTACATACTTGTACACCCTTGTACACACTTGTACAACCTTGTACAAACCTGTACACCCTTGTACACACTTGTACAAGCTTGTACACACTTGTACAAGCTTGTACACACTTGTACAAGCTTGTACACACTTGTACACCCTTGTACAAACTTGTGCACCCTTGAACACTTTTGTACACCCTTGTACACATTTGTACAACCTTGTACAAACTTAAACACACTTGTACAAACATGTACACACTTGAACAACCTTGTACACACTTGTACAAACCTTGTACACACTTGTACAAGCTTGTACACACTTGTACAACCTTGTACACACTTGTACAACCTTGTACACACTTGTACAAGCTTGTACACACTTGTACAACCTTGTACACACTTGTACAACCTTGTACAAACCTGTACACCCTTGTACACACTTGTACAAGCTTGTACACGATTGTACACCCTTGTACACACTTGTGCACCCTTGTACACACTTGTACACCCTTGTACACACTTGTACAACCTTTTACAAATTTGTACACACTTGTACAAACTTGTACATTCTTGTACATAATTGTACACCCTTGTAAACACTTGTACAACCTTGTACAAACCTGTACACCCTTGTACACACTTGTACAAGCTTGTACACACTTGTACAAGCTTGTACACACTTGTACACCCTTGTACAAACTTGTGCATCCTTGTACACTTTTGTACACCCTTGTATACATTTGTACAAACTTGTACAAACTTGTACACACTTGTACAAACTTGTACACACTTGTACAAACTTGTACACCCTTGTACACACTTGTACAACCTTGTACACACTTGTACAACCTTGTACACACTTGTACAACCTTGTACAAACCTGTACACCCTTGTAGACACTTGTACAAGCTTGTACACGATTGTACACTCTTGTACAACAACTATATAGTCTATTTTTGTTTTCTTCAACTTTGTTAATTGTTCATTTGTTAAATTGTTTTTAGTCTATTGTGATTGTTAACCCTGTAGTTAAAAGGAATTTGTACAACATAGACTCATACTCAAGTTACCTCTGATTATTTAGACAATGAACATTGAAATTTTATGTTCTGCTCCACTGACAATGTCAATGCATGTAAATGTCCATGATAATAAATGATTTGATTTGATTTGATTTGTACACACTTGTGCAACCTTGTACACACTTGTACAACCTTGTACACACTTGTACAACCTTGTACACACTTGTTCAAGCTTGTACACACTTGTACACACTTGTACAACCTTGTACAAACTTGTACACCCTTGTACACACTTGTACAACCTTTTACAAACTTGTACACACTTGTACAAAATTGTACATTCTTGTACATACTTGTACACCCTTGTACACACTTGTACACCCTTGTACAAACTTGTGCACCCTTGTACACTTTTGTACACCCTTGTACACATTTGTACAAACTTGTACAAACTTGTACACACTTGTACAAACTTGTACACACTTGTACAAACTTGTGTACACTTGTACAACCTTGTACACACTTGTACAACCTTGTACACACTTGTACAACCTTGTACACACTTGTACAACCTTGTACACACTTGTACAACCTTGTACACAATTGTAAAACCTTGTACACACGTGTACAACCTTGTACAAACTTGTACACACTTGTACAAACTTGTACACCCTTGTACACACTTGTACAACCTTGTACACACTTGTACAAATTTGTACAACCTTGTACAAACTTGTACACACTTGTACAACCATGTACAAACTTGTACACACTTGTACACACTTTTACATTCTTGTACACATTTGTACACCCTTGTACACACTTGTACAACCTTTTACAAACTTGTACACACTTGTACAAACTTGTACATTCTTGTACATACTTGTACAACCTTGTACACACTTGTACAACCTTGTACAAACCTGTAAACCCTTGTACAAGCTTGTACACACTTGTACAAGCTTGTACACACTTGTACACCCTTGTACAAACTTGTGCACCCTTGTACACTTTTGTACACCCTTGTACACACTTGTTCAACCTTGTACAAACCTGTAAACCCTTGTACAAGCTTGTACACACTTGTACAAGCTTGTACACACTTGTACACCCTTGTACAAACTTGTGCACCCTTGTACACTTTTGTACACCCTTGTACACATTTGTACAACCTTGTACAAACTTGTACACACTTGTACAAACTTGTACACACTTGTACAACCTTGTACACACTTGTACAACCTCTTACACACTTGTACAACCTTGTACACACTTGTACAACCTTGTACACACTTGTACAAGCTTGTACACACTTGTACAACCTTGTACACACTTGTACAACCTTGTACACACTTGTACAACCTTTTACACAATTGTAAAACCTTGTACACACTTGTACATTCTTGTACAAACTTGTACTTACTTGTACAACCTTGTACAAACTTGTACACACTTGTACAAACTTTTACAGCCTTGTACACATTTGTACACCCTTGTACACACTTGTACAACCTTGTACAAACCTGTACACCCTTGTACACACTTGTACAAGCTTGTACACGATTGTACACCCTTGTACACACTTGTGCACCATTGTACACACTTGTACACCCTTGTACACACTTGTACAACCTTTTACAAACTTGTACACACTTGTACAAACTTGTACATTCTTTTGTACACCCTTGTAAACACTTGTACAACCTTGTACAAACCTGTACACCCTTGTACACACTTGTACAAGCTTGTACACACTTGTACAAGCTTGTACACACTTGTACACCCTTGTACAAACTTGTGCACCCTTGTACACTTTTGTACACCCTTGTATTAATTTGTACAACCTTGAACAAACTTGTACACACTTGTACAAACTTGTACACACTTGTACAAACTTGTACACCCTTGTACACACTTGTACAACCTTGTACACACTTGTACAACCTTGTACACAATTGTACAACCTTGTACAACTATGTACACACTTTTACAACCTTGTACACACTTGTACAACCTTGTACACACTTGTACACCTTTGTACACACTTATACAACCTTGTACACACTTGTACAACCTTGTACACAATTGTACAACCTTGTACACACTTGTACAACCTTGTACACACTTGTACAACCTTGTACACACTTGTACAACCTTGTACACACTTGTACAACCTTGTACACACTTGTACAACCTTGTACACACTTGTACAACCTTGTACACACTTGTACAACCTTGTACACACTTGTACAACCTTGTACAAACTTGTACAAGCTTGTACACGATTGTACACCCTTGTACACACTTGTGCACCCTTGTACACACTTGTACAACCTTGTACACACTTGTACAACCTTGTACACACTTGTACAACCTTGTACACACTTGTACAACCTTGTACACACTTGTACAACCTTGTACACACTTGTACAACCTTGTACACACTTGTACAACCTTGTACACACTTGTACAACCTTGTACACACTTGTACAAGCTTGTACACACTTGTACAACCTTGTACACACTTGTACAACATTTTACACAATTGTAAAACCTTGTACACACTTGTACATTCTTGTACAAACTTGTACTTACTTGTACAACCTTGTACAAACTTGTACACACTTGTACAAACTTTTACATCCTTGTACACATTTGTACAACCTTGTACAAACTTGTACACACTTTTACAAACTTGTACACACTAGTACAACCTTGTACACACTTGTACAACCTCTTACACACTTGTACAACCTTGTACACACTTGTACAACCTTGTACACACTTGTACAAGCTTGTACACACTTGTACAACCTTGTACACACTTGTACAACCTTGTACACACTTGTACAACCTTTTACACAATTGTAAAACCTTGTACACACTTGTACATTCTTGTACAAACTTGTACTTACTTGTACAACCTTGTACAAACTTGTACACACTTGTACAAACTTTTACAGCCTTGTACACATTTGTACACCCTTGTACACACTTGTACAACCTTGTACAAACCTGTACACCCTTGTACACACTTGTACAAGCTTGTACACGATTGTACACCCTTGTACACACTTGTGCACCATTGTACACACTTGTACACCCTTGTACACACTTGTACAACCTTTTACAAACTTGTACACACTTGTACAAACTTGTACATTCTTTTGTACACCCTTGTAAACACTTGTACAACCTTGTACAAACCTGTACACCCTTGTACACACTTGTACAAGCTTGTACACACTTGTACAAGCTTGTACACACTTGTACAAACTTGTACACACTTGTACAAACTTGTACACCCTTGTACACACTTGTACAACCTTGTACACACTTGTACAACCTTGTACACAATTGTACAACCTTGTACAACTATGTACACACTTTTACAACCTTGTACACACTTGTACAACCTTGTACACACTTGTACACCTTTGTACACACTTATACAACCTTGTACACACTTGTACAACCTTGTACACAATTGTACAACCTTGTACACACTTGTACAACCTTGTACACACTTGTACAACCTTGTACACACTTGTACAACCTTGTACACACTTGTACAACCTTGTACACACTTGTACAACCTTGTACACACTTGTACAACCTTGTACACACTTGTACAACCTTGTACAAACTTGTACAAGCTTGTACACGATTGTACACCCTTGTACACACTTGTGCACCCTTGTACACACTTGTACAACCTTGTACACACTTGTACAACCTTGTACACACTTGTACAACCTTGTACACACTTGTACAACCTTGTACACACTTGTACAACCTTGTACACACTTGTACAACCTTGTACACACTTGTACAACCTTGTACACACTTGTACAACCTTGTACACACTTGTACAAGCTTGTACACACTTGTACAACCTTGTACACACTTGTACAACCTTTTACACAATTGTAAAACCTTGTACACACTTGTACATTCTTGTACAAACTTGTACTTACTTGTACAACCTTGTACAAACTTGTACACACTTGTACAAACTTTTACATCCTTGTACACATTTGTACACCCTTGTACACACTTGTACAACCTTGTACAAACCTGTACAACCTTGTACACACTTGTACAAGCTTGTACACGATTGTACACCCTTGTACACACTTGTGCACCCTTGTATACACTTGTACACTCTTGTACACACTTGTACAACCTTTTACAAACTTGTACACACTTGTACAAACTTGTACATTCTTGTACATACTTGTACACCCTTGTAAACACTTGTACAACCTTGTACACTTTTGTACACCCTTGTATACATTTGTACAACCTTGTACAAACTTGTACACACTTGTACAAACTTGTACACACTTGTACAAACTTGTACACCCTTGTACACACTTGTACAACCTTGTACACACTTGTACAACCTTGTACAAACCTGTACACCCTTGTACACACTTGTACAAGCTTGTACACGATTGTACACCCTTGTACACACTTGTGCACCCTTGTACACACTTGTACACCCTTGTACACACTTGTACAACCTTTTACAAACTTGTACACACTTGTACAAACTTGTACATTCTTGTACATACTTGTACACCCTTGTAAACACTTGTACAACCTTGTACAAACCTGTACACCCTTGTACACACTTGTACAAGCTTGTACACACTTGTACACCCTTGTACAAACTTGTGCACCGTTGTACACTTTTGTACACCCTTGTATACATTTGTACAACCTTGTACAAACTTGTACACACTTGTACAAACTTGTACACACTTGTACAAACTTGTACACCCTTGTACACACTTGTACAACCTTGTACACACTTGTACAACCTTGTACACAATTGTACAACCTTGTACAACCTAGTACACACTTGTACAACCTTGTACACACTTGTACAACCTTGTACACACTTGTACACCCTTGTAAACACTTGTACAACCTTGTACAATCCTGTACACCCTTGTACACACTTGTACAAGCTTGTACACACTTGTACAAGCTTGTACACACTTGTACAAGCTTGTACACACTTGTACACCCTTGTACAAACTTGTGCACACTTGTACACTTTTGTACACCCTTGTACAAACTTGTACACACTTTACAAACTTGAACACACACGTACAAACTTGTACACCCTTGTACACACTTGTACAACCTTGTACACACTTGTACAACCTTGTACAAACCTGTACACCCTTGTACACACTTGTACAAGCTTGTACACGATTGTACACCCTTGTACACACTTGTGCACCCTTGTACACACTTGTACACCCTTGTACACACATGTACAACCTTTTACAAACTTGTACACACTTGTACAAACTTGTACATTCTTGTACATACTTGTACACCCTTGTAAACACTTGTACAAAATTGTACAAACCTGTACACCCTTGTACACACTTGTACAAGCTTGTACACACTTGTACAAGCTTGTACACACTTGTACACCCTTGTACAAACTTGTGCACCCTTGTACACTTTTGTACACCCTTGTATACATTTGTACAAACTTGTACAAACTTGTACACACTTGTACAAACTTGTACACACTTGTACAAACTTGTACACCCTTGTACACACTTGTACAACCTTGTACACACTTGTACAACCTTGTACACACTTGTACAACCTTGTACAAACCTGTACACCCTTGTACACACTTGTACAAGCTTGTACACGATTGTACACTCTTGTACACACTTGTGCAACCTTGTACACACTTGTACAACCTTGTACACACTTGTACAACCTTGTACACACTTGTTCAAGCTTGTACACACTTGTACAACCTTGTACACACTTGTACACCCTTGTACACACTTGTACAACCTTTTACAAACTTGTACACACTTGTACAAAATTGTACATTCTTGTACATACTTGTACACCCTTGTACACACTTGTACAACCTTGTACAAACCTGTACACCCTTGTACACACTTGTACAAGCTTGTACACACTTGTACAAGCTTGTACACACTTGTACACCCTTGTACAAACTTGTGCACCCTTGTACACTTTTGTACACCCTTGAACACATTTGTACAACCTTGTACAAACTTGTACACACTTGTACAAACTTGTACACACTTGTACAAACTTGTGTACACTTGTACAACCTTGTACACACTTGTACAACCTTGTACACACTTGTACAACCTTGTACACACTTGTACAACCTTGTACACACTTGTACAACCTCGTACACACTTGTACAACCTTGTACACACTTGTACAACCTTGTACACAATTGTAAAACCTTGTACACACTTGTACAACCTTGTACACACTTGTACACCCTTGTACACACTTGTACAAAATTTTACATTCTTGTACATACTTGTACACCCTTGTACACACTTGTACAACCTTGTACAAACCTGTACACCCTTGTACACACTTGTACAAGCCTGTACACACTTGTACAAGCTTGTACACATTTGTACAAGCTTGTACACACTTGTACACCCTTGTACAAACTTGTGCACCCTTGAACACTTTTGTACACCCTTGTACACATTTGTACAACCTTGTACAAACTTAAACACACTTGTACAAACATGTACACACTTGAACAACCTTGTACACACTTGTACAACCTTGTACACACTTGTACAAGCTTGTACACACTTGTACAACCTTGTACACACTTGTACAACCTTGTACACACTTGTACAAGCTTGTACACACTTGTACAACCTTGTACACACTTGTACAACCTTTTACACAATTGTAAAACCTTGTACACACTTGTACATTCTTGTACAAACTTGTACTTACTTGTACAACCTTGTACAAACTTGTACACACTTGTACAAATTTTAACATCCTTGTATACATTTGTACACCCTTGTACACACTTGTACAACCTTGTACAAACCTGTACACCCTTGTACACACTTGTACAAGCTTGTACACACATGTACAACCTTTTACAAACTTGTACACACTTGTACAAACTTGTACATTCTTGTAATACTTGTACACCCTTGTAAACACTTGTACAAAATTGTACAAACCTGTACACCCTTGTACACACTTGTACAAGCTTGTACACACTTGTACAAGCTTGTACACACTTGTACAAGCTTGTACACACTTGTACACCCTTGTACAAACTTGTGCACCCTTGTACACTTTTGTACACCCTTGTATACATTTGTACAAACTTGTACAAACTTGTACAAACTTGTACACACTTGTACAAACTTGTACACACTTGTACAAACTTGTGTACACTTGTACAACCTTGTATACACTTGTACAACCTTGTACACACTTGTACAACCTTGTACACACTTGTACAACCTTGTACACACTTGTACAACCTCGTACACACTTGTACAACCTTGTACACACTTGTACAACCTTGTACACACTTGTACAACCTTGTACACAATTGTAAAACCTTGTACACACTTTTACAACCTTGTACACACTTGTACACCCTTGTACACACTTGTACAAAATTTTACATTCTTGTACATACTTGTACACCCTTGTACACACTTGTACAACCTTGTACAAACCTGTACACCCTTGTACACACTTGTACAAGCTTGTACACACTTGTACAAGCTTGTACACACTTGTACAAGCTTGTACACACTTGTACACCCTTGTACAAACTTGTGCACCCTTGAACACTTTTGTACACCCTTGTACACATTTGTACAACCTTGTACAAACTTAAACACACTTGTACAAACATGTACACACTTGAACAACCTTGTACACACTTGTACAAACCTTGTACACACTTGTACAAGCTTGTACACACTTGTACAACCTTGTACACACTTGTACAACCTTGTACACACTTGTACAAGCTTGTACACACTTGTACAACCTTGTACACACTTGTACAACCTTGTACAAACCTGTACACCCTTGTACACACTTGTACAAGCTTGTACACGATTGTACACCCTTGTACACACTTGTGCACCCTTGTACACACTTGTACACCCTTGTACACACTTGTACAACCTTTTACAAATTTGTACACACTTGTACAAACTTGTACATTCTTGTACATAATTGTACACCCTTGTAAACACTTGTACAACCTTGTACAAACCTGTACACCCTTGTACACACTTGTACAAGCTTGTACACACTTGTACAAGCTTGTACACACTTGTACACCCTTGTACAAACTTGTGCACCCTTGTACACTTTTGTACACCCTTGTATACATTTGTACAAACTTGTACAAACTTGTACACACTTGTACAAACTTGTACACACTTGTACAAACTTGTACACCCTTGTACACACTTGTACAACCTTGTACACACTTGTACAACCTTGTACACACTTGTACAACCTTGTACAAACCTGTACACCCTTGTAGACACTTGTACAAGCTTGTACACGATTGTACACTCTTGTACAACAACTATATAGTCTATTTTTGTTTTCTTCAACTTTGTTAATTGTTCATTTGTTAAATTGTTTTTAGTCTATTGTGATTGTTAACCCTGTAGTTAAAAGGAATTTGTACAACATAGACTCATACTCAAGTTACCTCTGATTATTTAGACAATGAACATTGAAATTTTATGTTCTGCTCCACTGACAATGTCAATGCATGTAAATGTCCATGATAATAAATGATTTGATTTGATTTGATTTGTACACACTTGTGCAACCTTGTACACACTTGTACAACCTTGTACACACTTGTACAACCTTGTACACACTTGTTCAAGCTTGTACACACTTGTACACACTTGTACAACCTTGTACAAACTTGTACACCCTTGTACACACTTGTACAACCTTTTACAAACTTGTACACACTTGTACAAAATTGTACATTCTTGTACATACTTGTACACCCTTGTACACACTTGTACACCCTTGTACAAACTTGTGCACCCTTGTACACTTTTGTACACCCTTGTACACATTTGTACAAACTTGTACAAACTTGTACACACTTGTACAAACTTGTACACACTTGTACAAACTTGTGTACACTTGTACAACCTTGTACACACTTGTACAACCTTGTACACACTTGTACAACCTTGTACACACTTGTACAACCTTGTACACACTTGTACAACCTTGTACACAATTGTAAAACCTTGTACACACGTGTACAACCTTGTACAAACTTGTACACACTTGTACAAACTTGTACACCCTTGTACACACTTGTACAACCTTGTACACACTTGTACAAATTTGTACAACCTTGTACAAACTTGTACACACTTGTACAACCTTGTACAAACTTGTACACACTTGTACACACTTTTACATCCTTGTACACATTTGTACACCCTTGTACACACTTGTACAACCTTTTACAAACTTGTACACACTTGTACAAACTTGTACATTCTTGTACATACTTGTACAACCTTGTACACACTTGTACAACCTTGTACAAACCTGTAAACCCTTGTACAAGCTTGTACACACTTGTACAAGCTTGTACACACTTGTACACCCTTGTACAAACTTGTGCACCCTTGTACACTTTTGTACACCCTTGTACACACTTGTTCAACCTTGTACAAACCTGTAAACCCTTGTACAAGCTTGTACACACTTGTACAAGCTTGTACACACTTGTACACCCTTGTACAAACTTGTGCACCCTTGTACACTTTTGTACACCCTTGTACACATTTGTACAACCTTGTACAAACTTGTACACACTTGTACAAACTTGTACACACTTGTACAACCTGGTACACACTTGTACAACCTCTTACACACTTGTACAACCTTGTACACACTTGTACAACCTTGTACACACTTGTACAAGCTTGTACACACTTGTACAACCTTGTACACACTTGTACAACCTTGTACACACTTGTACAACCTTTTACACAATTGTAAAACCTTGTACACACTTGTACATTCTTGTACAAACTTGTACTTACTTGTACAACCTTGTACAAACTTGTACACACTTGTACAAACTTTTACAGCCTTGTACACATTTGTACACCCTTGTACACACTTGTACAACCTTGTACAAACCTGTACACCCTTGTACACACTTGTACAAGCTTGTACACGATTGTACACCCTTGTACACACTTGTGCACCATTGTACACACTTGTACACCCTTGTACACACTTGTACAACCTTTTACAAACTTGTACACACTTGTACAAACTTGTACATTCTTTTGTACACCCTTGTAAACACTTGTACAACCTTGTACAAACCTGTACACCCTTGTACACACTTGTACAAGCTTGTACACACTTGTACAAGCTTGTACACACTTGTACACCCTTGTACAAACTTGTGCACCCTTGTACACTTTTGTACACCCTTGTATTAATTTGTACAACCTTGAACAAACTTGTACACACTTGTACAAACTTGTACACACTTGTACAAACTTGTACACCCTTGTACACACTTGTACAACCTTGTACACACTTGTACAACCTTGTACACAATTGTACAACCTTGTACAACTATGTACACACTTTTACAACCTTGTACACACTTGTACAACCTTGTACACACTTGTACACCTTTGTACACACTTATACAACCTTGTACACACTTGTACAACCTTGTACACAATTGTACAACCTTGTACACACTTGTACAACCTTGTACACACTTGTACAACCTTGTACACACTTGTACAACCTTGTACACACTTGTACAACCTTGTACACACTTGTACAACCTTGTACACACTTGTACAACCTTGTACAAACTTGTACAAGCTTGTACACGATTGTACACCCTTGTACACACTTGTGCACCCTTGTACACACTTGTACAACCTTGTACACACTTGTACAACCTTGTACACACTTGTACAACCTTGTACACACTTGTACAACCTTGTACACACTTGTACAACCTTGTACACACTTGTACAACCTTGTACACACTTGTACAACCTTGTACACACTTGTACAACCTTGTACACACTTGTACAAGCTTGTACACACTTGTACAACCTTGTACACACTTGTACAACATTTTACACAATTGTAAAACCTTGTACACACTTGTACATTCTTGTACAAACTTGTACTTACTTGTACAACCTTGTACAAACTTGTACACACTTGTACAAACTTTTACATCCTTGTACACATTTGTACAACCTTGTACAAACTTGTACACACTTGTACAAACTTGTACACACTAGTACAACCTTGTACACACTTGTACAACCTCTTACACACTTGTACAACCTTGTACACACTTGTACAACCTTGTACACACTTGTACAAGCTTGTACACACTTGTACAACCTTGTACACACTTGTACAACCTTGTACACACTTGTACAACCTTTTACACAATTGTAAAACCTTGTACACACTTGTACATTCTTGTACAAACTTGTACTTACTTGTACAACCTTGTACAAACTTGTACACACTTGTACAAACTTTTACAGCCTTGTACACATTTGTACACCCTTGTACACACTTGTACAACCTTGTACAAACCTGTACACCCTTGTACACACTTGTACAAGCTTGTACACGATTGTACACCCTTGTACACACTTGTGCACCATTGTACACACTTGTACACCCTTGTACACACTTGTACAACCTTTTACAAACTTGTACACACTTGTACAAACTTGTACATTCTTTTGTACACCCTTGTAAACACTTGTACAACCTTGTACAAACCTGTACACCCTTGTACACACTTGTACAAGCTTGTACACACTTGTACAAGCTTGTACACACTTGTACAAACTTGTACACACTTGTACAAACTTGTACACCCTTGTACACACTTGTACAACCTTGTACACACTTGTACAACCTTGTACACAATTGTACAACCTTGTACAACTATGTACACACTTTTACAACCTTGTACACACTTGTACAACCTTGTACACACTTGTACACCTTTGTACACACTTATACAACCTTGTACACACTTGTACAACCTTGTACACAATTGTACAACCTTGTACACACTTGTACAACCTTGTACACACTTGTACAACCTTGTACACACTTGTACAACCTTGTACACACTTGTACAACCTTGTACACACTTGTACAACCTTGTACACACTTGTACAACCTTGTACAAACTTGTACAAGCTTGTACACGATTGTACACCCTTGTACACACTTGTGCACCCTTGTACACACTTGTACAACCTTGTACACACTTGTACAACCTTGTACACACTTGTACAACCTTGTACACACTTGTACAACCTTGTACACACTTGTACAACCTTGTACACACTTGTACAACCTTGTACACACTTGTACAACCTTGTACACACTTGTACAACCTTGTACACACTTGTACAAGCTTGTACACACTTGTACAACCTTGTACACACTTGTACAACCTTTTACACAATTGTAAAACCTTGTACACACTTGTACATTCTTGTACAAACTTGTACTTACTTGTACAACCTTGTACAAACTTGTACACACTTGTACAAACTTTTACATCCTTGTACACATTTGTACACCCTTGTACACACTTGTACAACCTTGTACAAACCTGTACAACCTTGTACACACTTGTACAAGCTTGTACACGATTGTACACCCTTGTACACACTTGTGCACCCTTGTATACACTTGTACACTCTTGTACACACTTGTACAACCTTTTACAAACTTGTACACACTTGTACAAACTTGTACATTCTTGTACATACTTGTACACCCTTGTAAACACTTGTACAACCTTGTACACTTTTGTACACCCTTGTATACATTTGTACAACCTTGTACAAACTTGTACACACTTGTACAAACTTGTACACACTTGTACAAACTTGTACACCCTTGTACACACTTGTACAACCTTGTACACACTTGTACAACCTTGTACAAACCTGTACACCCTTGTACACACTTGTACAAGCTTGTACACGATTGTACACCCTTGTACACACTTGTGCACCCTTGTACACACTTGTACACCCTTGTACACACTTGTACAACCTTTTACAAACTTGTACACACTTGTACAAACTTGTACATTCTTGTACATACTTGTACACCCTTGTAAACACTTGTACAACCTTGTACAAACCTGTACACCCTTGTACACACTTGTACAAGCTTGTACACACTTGTACAAGCTTGTACACACTTGTACAAGCTTGTACACACTTGTACACCCTTGTACAAACTTGTGCACCGTTGTACACTTTTGTACACCCTTGTATACATTTGTACAACCTTGTACAAACTTGTACACACTTGTACAAACTTGTACACACTTGTACAAACTTGTACACCCTTGTACACACTTGTACAACCTTGTACACACTTGTACAACCTTGTACACAATTGTACAACCTTGTACAACCTAGTACACACTTGTACAACCTTGTACACACTTGTACAACCTTGTACACACTTGTACACCCTTGTAAACACTTGTACAACCTTGTACAATCCTGTACACCCTTGTACACACTTGTACAAGCTTGTACACACTTGTACAAGCTTGTACACACTTGTACAAGCTTGTACACACTTGTACACCCTTGTACAAACTTGTGCACACTTGTACACTTTTGTACACCCTTGTACAAACTTGTACACACTTTACAAACTTGAACACACACGTACAAACTTGTACACCCTTGTACACACTTGTACAACCTTGTACACACTTGTACAACCTTGTACACACTTGTACAACCTTGTACACACTTGTACACCTTTGTACACACTTGTACAACCTTGTACACACTTGTACAACCTTGTACACACTTGTACAACCTTGTACACACTTTTTCAACCTTGTACACACTTATACAACCTTGTACACACTTGTACAACCTTGTACACACTTGTACAACCTTGTACACACTTGTACATCCTTGTACACACTTGTACAACCTTGTACACACTTGTACAACCTTGTACACACTTGTACAACCTTGTAAAAACATGTACAAGGTTGTACATACTTGTACACCCTTGTACACACTTGTACAAGCTTGTACACACTTGTACAAACTTGTACACACTTGTACAAACTTGTACACACTTGTACAAACTTGTACACCCTTGTACACACTTGTACAACCTTGTACACACTTGTACAACCTTGTACACAATTGTACAACCTTGTACAACCTTGTACACACTTGTACAACCTTGTACACACTTGTACAACCTTGTACACACTTGTACACCTTTGTACACACTTGTACAACCTTGTACACACTTGTACAACCTTGTACACACTTGTACAACCTTGTACACACTTGTAAAACCTTTTACAAACTTGTACACACTTGTACAAACTTGTACATTTTTGTACAAATGTATACAAGGGTGTACAAAAGTGTACAAGGGTGCACAAGTTTGTACAAGGGTGTACAAGTGTGTACAAGCTTGTACAAGTGTGTACAAGGGTGTACAGGTTTGTACAAGGTTGTACAAGTGTTTACAAGGGTGTACAAGTATGTACAAGAATGTACAAGTTTGTACAAGTGTGTACAAGTTTGTAAAAGGTTGTACAAGTGTGTACAAGGGTGTACAAGTGTGTACAAGGGTGCACAAGTGTGTACAAGGGTGTACAATTGTGTACAAGCTTGTACAAGTGTGTACAAGGGTGTACAGGTTTGTACAAGGTTGTACAAGTGTGTACAAGGTTGTACAAGTGTGTACAAGCTTGTACAAGTGTGTACAAGGTTGTACAAGTGTGTACAAGGTTGTACAAGTGTGTACAAGCTTGTACAAGTGTGTACAAGGTTTGTACAAGTGTGTACAAGGTTGTTCAAGTGTGTACATGTTTGTACAAGTGTGTTTAAGTTTGTACAAGGTTGTACAAATGTGTACAAGGGTGTACAAAAGTGTTCAAGGGTGCACAAGTTTGTACAAGGGTGTACAAGTGTGTACAAGCTTGTACAAGTGTGTACAAGCTTGTACAAGTGTGTACAAGCTTGTACAAGTGTGTACAAGGGTGTACAGGTTTGTACAAGGTTGTACAAGTGTGTACAAGGGTGTACAAGTATGTACAAGAATGTAAAATTTTGTACAAGTGTGTACAAGGGTGTACAAGTGTGTACAAGGTTGTAAAAGTGTGTACAAGGTTTTACAATTGTGTACAAGGTTGTACAAGTGTGTACAAGGTTGTACAAGTGTGTACGAGGTTGTACAAGTGTGTACAAGGTTGTACAAGTGTGTACAAGGTTGTACAAGTGTGTACAAGGTTGTACAAGTGTACACAAGTTTGTACAAGTGTGTACAAGTTTGTACAAGTGTGTACAAGTTTGTACAAGGTTGTACAAATGTGTACAAGGGTGTACAAAAGTGTACAAGGGTGCACAAGTTTGTACAAGGGTGTACAAGTGTGTACAAGCTTGTACAAGTGTGTACAAGCTTGTACAAGTGTGTACAAGGGTGTACAGGTTTGTACAAGGTTGTACAAGTGTGTACAAGGGTGTACAGGTTTGTACAAGGTTGTACAAGTGTGTACAAGGGTGTACAAGTATGTACAAGAATGTACAATTTTGTACAAGTGTGTACAAGTTTGTAAAAGGTTGTACAAGTGTGTACAAGGGTGTACAAGTGTGTACAAGGTTGTACAAGTGTGTACAAGCTTGAACAAGTGTGTACAAGGTTGTACAAGTGTGTACAAGGTTGTACAAGTGTGTACAAGGTTGCACAAGTGTGTACAAGTGTGTACAATCGTGTACAAGCTTGTACAAGTGTGTACAAGGGTGTACAGGTTTGTACAAGGTTGTACAAGTGTGTACAAGGTTGTACAAGTGTGTACAAGGGTGTACAAGTTTGTACAAGTGTGTACAAGTTTGTACAAGTGTGTACAAGTTTGTACAAGTTTGTACAAATGTATACAAGGGTGTACAAAAGTGTACAAGGGTGCACAAGTTTGTACAAGGGTGTACAAGTGTGTACAAGCTTGTACAAGTGTGTACAAGCTTGTACAAGTGTGTACAAGGGTGTACAGGTTTGTACAATTTTGTACAAGTGTTTACAAGGGTGTACAAGTATGTACAAGAATGTACAAGTTTGTACAAGTGTGTACAAGTTTGTAAAAGGTTGTACATGTGTGTACAAGGGTGTACAAGTGTGTACAAGGGTGCACAAGTGTGTACAAGGGTGTACAATCGTGTACAAGCTTGTACAAGTGTGTACAAGGGTGTACAGGTTTGTACAAGGTTTTACAAGTGTGTACAAGGGTGTACAAATGTATACAAGGATGTAAAAGTTTGTACAAGTGTGTACAAGTTTGTACAAGGTTGTACAAGTAAGTAAAAGTTTGTACAAGAATGTACAAGTGTGTACAAGGTTTTACAATTGTGTAAAAGGTTGTACAAGTGTGTACAAGGTTGTACAAGTGTGTACAAGCTTATAAAAGTGTGTACAAGGTTGTACAAGTGTGTACAAGGTTGTACAAGTGTGTACAAGCTTGTACAAGTGTGTACAAGGTTGTACAAGTGTGTACAAGGTTGTTCAAGTGTGTACATGTTTGTACAAGTGTGTTTAAGTTTGTACAAGGTTGTACAAATGTGTACAAGGGTGTACAAAAGTTTTCAAGGGTGCACAAGTTTGTACAAGGGTGTACAAGTGTGTACAAGCTTGTACAAGTGTGTTCAAGCTTGTACAAGTGTGTACAAGCTTGTACAAGTGTGTACAAGGGTGTACAGGTTTGTACAAGGTTGTACAAGTGTGTACAAGCTTGTACAAGTGTGTACAAGGGTGTACAGGTTTGTACAAGGTTGTACAAGTGTTTACAAGGGTGTACAAGTATGTACAAGAATGTACAAGTTTGTACAAGTGTGTACAAGTTTGTAAAAGGTTGTACAAGTGTGTACAAGGGTGTACAAGTGTGTACAAGGGTGCACAAGTGTGTACAAGGGTGTACAATCGTGTACAAGCTTGTACAGGTGTGTACAAGGGTGTACAGGTTTGTACAAGGTTGTACAAGTGTGTACAAGGTTGTACAAGTGTGTACAAGCTTGTACAAGTGTGTACAAGGTTGTACAAGTGTGTACAAGGTTGTACAAGTGTGTACAAGCTTGTACAAGTGTGTACAACTTTTGTACAAGTGTGTACAAGGTTGTTCAAGTGTGTACATGTTTGTACAAGTGTGTTTAAGTTTGTACAAGGTTGTACAAATGTGTACAAGGGTGTACAAAAGTGTTCGAGGGTGCCCAAGTTTGTACAAGGGTGTACAAGTGTGTACAAGCTTGTACAAGTGTGTACAAGCTTGTACAAGTGTGTACAAGCTTGTACAAGTGTGTACAAGGGTTTACAGGTTTGTACAAGGTTTTACAAGTGTGTACAAGGGTGTACAAGTATGTACAAGAATGTAAAATTTTGTACAAGTGTGTACAAGGGTGTACAAGTGTGTACAAGGTTGTAAAAGTGTGTACAAGGTTTTACAATTGTGTACAAGGTTGTACAAGTGTGTACAAGGTTGTACAAGTGTGTACGAGGTTGTACAAGTGTGTACAAGGTTGTACAAGTGTGTACAAGGTTGTACAAGTGTACACAAGTTTGTACAAGTGTACACAAGTTTGTACAAGTGTGTACAAGTTTGTACAAGTGTGTACAAGTTTGTACAAGGTTGTACAAATGTGTACAAGGGTGTACAAAAGTGTACAAGGGTGCACAAGTTTGTACAAGGGTGTACAAGTGTGTACAAGCTTGTACAAGTGTGTACAAGCTTGTACAAGTGTGTACAAGCTTGTACAAGTGTGTACAAGGGTGTACAGGTTTGTACAAGGTTGTACAAGTGTGTACAAGGGTGTACAAGTATGTACAAGAATGTACAATTTTGTACAAGTGTGTACAAGTTTGTAAAAGGTTGTACAAGTGTGTACAAGGGTGTACAAGTGTGTACAAGGTTGTACAAGTGTGTACAAGCTTGAACAAGTGTGTACAAGGTTGTACAAGTGTGTACAAGGTTGTACAAGTGTGTACAAGGTCGCACAAGTGTGTACAAGAGTGTACAATCGTGTACAAGCTTGTACAATTGTGTACAAGGGTGTACAGGTTTGTACAAGGTTGTACAAGTGTGTACAAGGTTGTACAAGTGTGTACAAGGGTGTACAAGTTTGTACAAGTGTGTACAAGTTTGTACAAGTGTGTACAAGTTTGTACAAGTTTGTACAAATGTATACAAGGGTGTACAAAAGTGTACAAGGGTGCACAAGTTTGTACAAGGGTGTACAAGTGTGTACAAGCTTGTACAAGTGTGTACAAGCTTGTACAAGTGTGTACAAGGGTGTACAGGTTTGTACAATTTTGTACAAGTGTTTACAAGGGTGTACAAGTATGTACAAGAATGTACAAGTTTGTACAAGTGTGTACAAGTTTGTAAAAGGTTGTACATGTGTGTACAAGGGTGTACAAGTGTGTACAAGGGTGCACAAGTGTGTACAAGGGTGTACAATCGTGTACAAGCTTGTACAAGTGTGTACAAGGGTGTACAGGTTTGTACACCCTTGTACAAGTGTGTACAAGGGTGTACAAATGTATACAAGGATGTAAAAGTTTGTACAAGTGTGTACAAGTTTGTACAAGGTTGTACAAGTAAGTACAAGTTTGTACAAGAATGTACAAGTGTGTACAAGGTTTTACAATTGTGTAAAAGGTTGTACAAGTGTGTACAAGGTTGTACAAGTGTGTACAAGCTTGTACAAGTGTGTACAAGGTTGTACAAGTGTGTACAAGGTTGTACAAGTGTGTACAAGCTTGTACAAGTGTGTACAAGGTTGTACAAGTGTGTACAAGGTTGTTCAAGTGTGTACATGTTTGTACAAGTGTGTTTAAGTTTGTACAAGGTTGTACAAATGTGTACAAGGGTGTACAAAAGTGTTCAAGGGTGCACAAGTTTGTACAAGGGTGTACAAGTGTGTACAAGCTTGTACAAGTGTGTTCAAGCTTGTACAAGTGTGTACAAGCTTGTACAAGTGTGTACAAGGGTGTACAGGTTTGTACAAGGTTGTACAAGTGTGTACAAGGGTGTACAAGTATGTACAAGAATGTAAAATTTTGTACAAGTGTGTACAAGGGTGTACAAGTGTGTACAAGGTTGTACAAGTGTGTACAAGGTTTTACAATTGTGTACAAGGTTGTACAAGTGTGTACAAGGTTGTACAAGTGTGTACGAGGTTGTACAAGTGTGTACAAGGTTGTACAAGTGTGTACAAGGTTGTACAAGTGTGTACAAGGTTGTACACACTTGTACACAAGTTTGTACAAGTGTGTACAAGTTTGTACAAGTGTGTACAAGTTTGTACAAGGTTGTACAAATGTGTACAAGGGTGTACAAAAGTGTACAAGGGTGCACAAGTTTGTACAAGGGTGTACAAGTGTGTACAAGCTTGTACAAGTGTGTACAAGCTTGTACAAGTGTGTACAAGCTTGTACAAGTGTGTACAAGCTTGTACAAGTGTGTACAAGGGTGTACAGGTTTGTACAAGGTTGTACAAGTGTGTACAAGGGTGTACAAGTATGTACAAGAATGTACAATTTTGTACAAGTGTGTACAAGTTTGTAAAAGGTTATACAAGTGTGTACAAGGGTGTACAAGTGTGTACAAGGTTGTACAAGTGTGTACAAGCTTGAACAAGTGTGTACAAGGTTGTACAAGTGTGTACAAGGTTGTACAAGTGTGTACAAGGTTGCACAAGTGTGTACAAGAGTGTACAATCGTGTACAAGCTTGTACAAGTGTGTACAAGGGTGTACAGGTTTGTACAAGGTTGTACAAGTGTGTACAAGGTTGTACAAGTGTGTACAAGGGTGTACAAGTTTGTACAAGTGTGTACAAGTTTGTACAAGTGTGTACAAGTTTGTACAAGTTTGTACAAATGTATACAAGGGTGTACAAAAGTGTACAAGGGTGCACAAGTTTGTACAAGGGTGTACAAGTGTGTACAAGCTTGTACAAGTGTGTACAAGCTTGTACAAGTGTGTACAAGGGTGTACAGGTTTGTACAATTTTGTACAAGTGTTTACAAGGGTGTACAAGTATGTACAAGAATGTACAAGTTTGTACAAGTGTGTACAAGTTTGTAAAAGGTTGTACATGTGTGTACAAGGGTGTACAAGTGTGTACAAGGCTGCACAAGTGTGTACAAGGGTGTACAATCGTGTACAAGCTTGTACAAGTGTGTACAAGGGTGTACAGGTTTGTACAAGGTTGTACAAGTGTGTACAAGGGTGTACAAATGTATACAAGGATGTAAAAGTTTGTACAAGTGTGTACAAGTTTGTACAAGGTTGTACAAGTAAGTACAAGTTTGTACAAGAATGTACAAGTGTGTACAAGGTTTTACAATTGTGTAAAAGGTTGTACAAGTGTGTACAAGGTTGTACAAGTGTGTACAAGCTTGTACAAGTGTGTACAAGGTTGTACAAGTGTGTACAAGGTTGTACAAGTGTGTACAAGCTTGTACAAGTGTGTACAAGTTTGTACAAGTGTGTACAAGGTTGTTCAAGTGTGTACATGTTTGTACAAGTGTGTTTAAGTTTGTACAAGGTTGTACAAATGTGTACAAGGGTGTACAAAAGTGTTCAAGGGTGCACAAGTTTGTACAAGGGTGTACAAGTGTGTACAAGCTTGTACAAGTGTGTACAAGCTTGTACAAGTGTGTACAAGCTTGTACAAGTGTGTACAAGCTTGTACAAGTGTGTACAAGGGTGTACAGGTTTGTACAAGGTTGTACAAGTGTGTACAAGGGTGTACAAGTATGTACAAGAATGTAAAATGTTGTACAAGTGTGTACAAGGGTGTACAAGTGTGTACTAGGTTGTACAAGTGTGTACAAGGTTTTACAATTGTGTACAAGGTTGTACAAGTGTGTACAAGGTTGTACAAGTGTGTACGAGGTTGTACAAGTGTGTACAAGGTTGTACAAGTCTGTACAAGGTTGTACAGGTGTGTACAAGGTTGTACAAGTGTACACAAGTTTGTACAAGTGTGTACAAGTTTGTACAAGTGTGTACAAGTTTGTACAAGGTTGTACAAATGTGTACAAGGGTGTACAAAAGTGTACAAGGGTGCACAAGTTTGTACAAGGGTGTACAAGTGTGTACAAGCTTGTACAAGTGTGTACAAGCTTGTACAAGTGTGTACAAGGGTGTACAGGTTTGTACAAGGTTGTACAAGTGTGTACAAGGGTGTACAAGTATGTACAAGAATGTACAATTTTGTACAAGTGTGTACAAGTTTGTAAAAGGTTGTACAAGTGTGTACAAGGGTGTACAAGTGTGTACAAGGTTGTACAAGTGTGTACAAGGTTGTACAAGTGTGTACAAGCTTGAACAAGTGTGTACAAGGTTGTACAAGTGTGTACAAGGTTGTACAAGTGTGTACAAGGTTGCACAAGTGTGTACAAGAGTGTACAATCGTGTACAAGCTTGTACAAGTGTGTACAAGGGTGTACAGGTTTGTACAAGGTTGTACAAGTGTGTACAAGGTTGTACAAGTGTGTACAAGGGTGTACAAGTTTGTACAAGTGTGTACAAGTTTGTACAAGTGTGTACAAGTTTGTACAAGTTTGTACAAATGTATACAAGGGTGTACAAAAGTGTACAAGGGTGCACAAGTTTGTACAAGGGTGTACAAGTGTGTACAAGCTTGTACAAGTGTGTACAAGCTTGTACAAGTGTGTACAAGCTTGTACAAGTGTGTACAAGGGTGTACAGGTTTGTACAATTTTGTACAAGTGTTTACAAGGGTGTACAAGTATGTACAAGAATGTACAAGTTTGTACAAGTGTGTACAAGTTTGTAAAAGGTTGTACATGTGTGTACAAGGGTGTACAAGTGTGTACAAGGGTGCACAAGTGTGTACAAGGGTGTACAATCGTGTACAAGCTTGTACAAGTGTGTACAAGGGTGTACAGGTTTGTACACCCTTGTACAAGTGTGTACAAGGGTGTACAAATGTATACAAGGATGTAAAAGTTTGTACAAGTGTGTACAAGTTTGTACAAGGTTGTACAAGTAAGTACAAGTTTGTACAAGAATGTACAAGTGTGTACAAGGTTTTACAATTGTGTAAAAGGTTGTACAAGTGTGTACAAGGTTGTACAAGTGTGTACAAGCTTGTACAAGTGTGTACAAGGTTGTACAAGTGTGTACAAGGTTGTACAAGTGTGTACAAGCTTGTACAAGTGTGTACAAGGTTGTACAAGTGTGTACAAGGTTGTTCAAGTGTGTACATGTTTGTACAAGTGTGTTTAAGTTTGTACAAGGTTGTACAAATGTGTACAAGGGTGTACAAAAGTGTTCAAGGGTGCACAAGTTTGTACAAGGGTGTACAAGTGTGTACAAGCTTGTACAAGTGTGTTCAAGCTTGTACAAGTGTGTACAAGCTTGTACAAGTGTGTACAAGCTTGTACAAGTGTGTACAAGGGTGTACAGGTTTGTACAAGGTTGTACAAGTGTGTACAAGGGTGTACAAGTATGTACAAGAATGTAAAATTTTGTACAAGTGTGTACAAGGGTGTACAAGTGTGTACAAGGTTGTACAAGTGTGTACAAGGTTTTACAATTGTGTACAAGGTTGTACAAGTGTGTACAAGGTTGTACAAGTGTGTACGAGGTTGTACAAGTGTGTACAAGGTTGTACAAGTGTGTACAAGGTTGTACAAGTGTGTACAAGGTTGTACACACTTGTACACAAGTTTGTACAAGTGTGTACAAGTTTGTACAAGTGTGTACAAGTTTGTACAAGGTTGTACAAATGTGTACAAGGGTGTACAAAAGTGTACAAGGGTGCACAAGTTTGTACAAGGGTGTACAAGTGTGTACAAGCTTGTACAAGTGTGTACAAGCTTGTACAAGTGTGTACAAGCTTGTACAAGTGTGTACAAGCTTGTACAAGTGTGTACAAGGGTGTACAGGTTTGTACAAGGTTGTACAAGTGTGTACAAGGGTGTACAAGTATGTACAAGAATGTACAATTTTGTACAAGTGTGTACAAGTTTGTAAAAGGTTATACAAGTGTGTACAAGGGTGTACAAGTGTGTACAAGGTTGTACAAGTGTGTACAAGCTTGAACAAGTGTGTACAAGGTTGTACAAGTGTGTACAAGGTTGTACAAGTGTGTACAAGGTTGCACAAGTGTGTACAAGAGTGTACAATCGTGTACAAGCTTGTACAAGTGTGTACAAGGGTGTACAGGTTTGTACAAGGTTGTACAAGTGTGTACAAGGTTGTACAAGTGTGTACAAGGGTGTACAAGTTTGTACAAGTGTGTACAAGTTTGTACAAGTGTGTACAAGTTTGTACAAGTTTGTACAAATGTATACAAGGGTGTACAAAAGTGTACAAGGGTGCACAAGTTTGTACAAGGGTGTACAAGTGTGTACAAGCTTGTACAAGTGTGTACAAGCTTGTACAAGTGTGTACAAGGGTGTACAGGTTTGTACAATTTTGTACAAGTGTTTCCAAGGGTGTACAAGTATGTACAAGAATGTACAAGTTTGTACAAGTGTGTACAAGTTTGTAAAAGGTTGTACATGTGTGTACAAGGGTGTACAAGTGTGTACAAGGCTGCACAAGTGTGTACAAGGGTGTACAATCGTGTACAAGCTTGTACAAGTGTGTACAAGGGTGTACAGGTTTGTACAAGGTTGTACAAGTGTGTACAAGGGTGTACAAATGTATACAAGGATGTAAAAGTTTGTACAAGTGTGTACAAGTTTGTACAAGGTTGTACAAGTAAGTACAAGTTTGTACAAGAATGTACAAGTGTGTACAAGGTTTTACAATTGTGTAAAAGGTTGTACAAGTGTGTACAAGGTTGTACAAGTGTGTACAAGCTTGTACAAGTGTGTACAAGGTTGTACAAGTGTGTACAAGGTTGTACAAGTGTGTACAAGCTTGTACAAGTGTGTACAAGTTTGTACAAGTGTGTACAAGGTTGTTCAAGTGTGTACATGTTTGTACAAGTGTGTTTAAGTTTGTACAAGGTTGTACAAATGTGTACAAGGGTGTACAAAAGTGTTCAAGGGTGCACAAGTTTGTACAAGGGTGTACAAGTGTGTACAAGCTTGTACAAGTGTGTACAAGGGTGTACAGGTTTGTACAAGGTTGTACAAGTGTGTACAAGGGTGTACAAGTATGTACAAGAATGTAAAATGTTGTACAAGTGTGTACAAGGGTGTACAAGTGTGTACTAGGTTGTACAAGTGTGTACAAGGTTTTACAGTTGTGTACAAGGTTGTACAAGTGTGTACAAGGTTGTACAAGTGTGTACGAGGTTGTACAAGTGTGTACAAGGTTGTACAAGTCTGTACAAGGTTGTACAGGTGTGTACAAGGTTGTACAAGTGTACACAAGTTTGTACAAGTGTGTACAAGTTTGTACAAGTGTGTACAAGTTTGTACAAGGTTGTACAAATGTGTACAAGGGTGTACAAAAGTGTACAAGGGTGCACAAGTTTGTACAAGGGTGTACAAGTGTGTACAAGCTTGTACAAGTGTGTACAAGCTTGTACAAGTGTGTACAAGGGTGTACAGGTTTGTACAAGGTTGTACAAGTGTGTACAAGGGTGTACAAGTATGTACAAGAATGTACAATTTTGTACAAGTGTGTACAAGTTTGTAAAAGGTTGTACAAGTGTGTACAAGGGTGTACAAGTGTGTACAAGGTTGTACAAGTGTGTACAAGGTTGTACAAGTGTGTACAAGCTTGAACAAGTGTGTACAAGGTTGTACAAGTGTGTACAAGGTTGTACAAGTGTGTACAAGGTTGCACAAGTGTGTACAAGAGTGTACAATCGTGTACAAGCTTGTACAAGTGTGTACAAGGGTGTACAGGTTTGTACAAGGTTGTACAAGTGTGTACAAGGTTGTACAAGTGTGTACAAGGGTGTACAAGTTTGTACAAGTGTGTACAAGTTTGTACAAGTGTGTACAAGTTTGTACAAGTTTGTACAAATGTATACAAGGGTGTACAAAAGTGTACAAGGGTGCACAAGTTTGTACAAGGGTGTACAAGTGTGTACAAGCTTGTACAAGTGTGTACAAGCTTGTACAAGTGTGTACAAGCTTGTACAAGTGTGTACAAGGGTGTACAGGTTTGTACAATTTTGTACAAGTGTTTACAAGGGTGTACAAGTATGTACAAGAATGTACAAGTTTGTACAAGTGTGTACAAGTTTGTAAAAGGTTGTACATGTGTGTACAAGGGTGTACAAGTGTGTACAAGGGTGCACAAGTGTGAACAAGGGTGTACAATCGTGTACAAGCTTGTACAAGTGTGTACAAGGGTGTACAGGTTTGTACAAGGTTGTACAAGTGTGTACAAGGGTGTACAAATGTATACAAGGATGTAAAAGTTTGTACAAGTGTGTACAAGTTTGTACAAGGTTGTACAAGTAAGTACAAGTTTGTACAAGAATGTACAAGTGTGTACAAGGTTTTACAATTGTGTAAAAGGTTGTACAAGTGTGTACAAGGTTGTACAAGTGTGTACAAGCTTGTACAAGTGTGTACAAGGTTGTACAAGTGTGTACAAGTTTGTACAAGTGTGTACAAGCTTGTACAAGTGTGTACAAGCTTGTACAAGTGTGTACAAGGTTGTACAAGTGTGTACAAGGTTGTTCAAGTGTGTACATGTTTGTACAAGTGTGTTTAAGTTTGTACAAGGTTGTACAAATGTGTACAAGGGTGTACAAAAGTGTTCAAGGGTGCACAAGTTTGTACAAGGGTGTACAAGTGTGTACAAGCTTGTACAAGTGTGTACAAGCTTGTACAAGTGTGTACAAGGGTGTACAGGTTTGTACAAGGTTGTACAAGTGTGTACAAGGGTGTACAAGTATGTACAAGAATGTAAAATTTTGTACAAGTGTGTACAAGGGTGTACAAGTGTGTACAAGGTTGTACAAGTGTGTACAAGGTTTTACAATTGTGTACAAGGTTGTACAAGTGTGTACAAGGTTGTACAAGTGTGTACGAGGTTGTACAAGTGTGTACAAGGTTGTACAAGTGTGTACAAGGTTGTACAAGTGTGTACAAGGTTGTACACACTTGTACACAAGTTTGTACAAGTGTGTACAAGTTTGTACAAGTGTGTACAAGTTTGTACAAGGTTGTACAAATGTGTACAAGGGTGTACAAAAGTGTACAAGGGTGCACAAGTTTGTACAAGGTTGTACAAGTGTGTACAAGCTTGTACAAGTGTGTACAAGGGTGTACAGGTTTGTACAAGGTTGTACAAGTGTGTACAAGGGTGTACAAGTATGTACAAGAATGTACAATTTTGTACAAGTGTGTACAAGTTTGTAAAAGGTTATACAAGTGTGTACAAGGGTGTACAAGTGTGTACAAGGTTGTACAAGTGTGTACAAGCTTGAACAAGTGTGTACAAGGTTGTACAAGTGTGTACAAGCTTGAACAAGTGTGTACAAGGTTGTACAAGTGTGTACAAGGTTGTACAAGTGTGTACAAGGTTGCACAAGTGTGTACAAGAGTGTACAATCGTGTACAAGCTTGTACAAGTGTGTACAAGGGTGTACAGGTTTGTACAAGGTTGTACAAGTGTGTACAAGGTTGTACAAGTGTGTACAAGGGTGTACAAGTTTGTACAAGTGTGTACAAGTTTGTACAAGTGTGTACAAGTTTGTACAAGTTTGTACAAATGTATACAAGGGTGTACAAAAGTGTACAAGGGTGCACAAGTTTGTACAAGGGTGTACAAGTGTGTACAAGCTTGTACAAGTGTGTACAAGGGTGTACAGGTTTGTACAATTTTGTACAAGTGTTTACAAGGGTGTACAAGTATGTACAAGAATGTACAAGTTTGTACAAGTGTGTACAAGTTTGTAAAAGGTTGTACATGTGTGTACAAGGGTGTACAAGTGTGTACAAGGGTGCACAAGTGTGTACAAGGGTGTACAATCGTGTACAAGCTTGTACAAGTGTGTACAAGGGTGTACAGGTTTGTACAAGGTTGTACAAGTGTGTACAAGGGTGTACAAATGTATACAAGGATGTAAAAGTTTGTACAAGTGTGTACAAGTTTGTACAAGGTTGTACAAGTAAGTACAAGTTTGTACAAGAATGTACAAGTGTGTACAAGGTTTTACAATTGTGTAAAAGGTTGTACAAGTGTGTACAAGGTTGTACAAGTGTGTACAAGCTTGTACAAGTGTGTACAAGGTTGTACAAGTGTGTACAAGGTTGTACAAGTGTGTACAAGCTTGTACAAGTGTGTACAAGGTTGTACAAGTGTGTACAAGGTTGTTCAAGTGTGTACATGTTTGTACAAGTGTGTTTAAGTTTGTACAAGGTTGTACAAGTGTGTACAAGGGTGTACAAGTATGTACAAGAATGTAAAATTTTGTACAAGTGTGTACAAGGGTGTACAAGTGTGTACAAGGTTGTACAAGTGTGTACAAGGTTTTACAATTGTGTACAAGGTTGTACAAGTGTGTACAAGGTTGTACAAGTGTGTACGAGGTTGTACAAGTGTGTACAAGGTTGTACAAGTGTGTACAAGGTTGTACAAGTGTGTACAAGGTTGTACAAGTGTACACAAGTTTGTACAAGTGTGTACAAGTTTGTACAAGTGTGTACAAGGTTGTACAAGTGTGTACGAGGTTGTACAAGTGTGTACTAGGTTGTACAAGTGTGTACAAGGTTGTACAAGTTTGTACAAGGTTGTACAAATGTGTACAAGGGTGTACAAAAGTGTACAAGGTTGTAAAAAAGTGTACAAGGATGCACAAGTTTGTACAAGGGTGTACAAGTGTGTACAAGCTTGTACAAGTGTGTACAAGCTTGTACAAGTGTGTACAAGGGTGTACAGGTTTGTACAAGGTTGTACAAGTGTGTACAAGGGTGTACAAGTATGTACAAGAATGTACAATTTTGTACAAGTGTGTACAAGTTTGTAAAAGGTTGTACAAGTGTGTACAAGGGTGTACAAGTGTGTACAAGGTTGTACAAGTGTGTACAAGCTTGAACAAGTGTGTACAAGGTTGTACAAGTGTGTACAAGGTTGTACAAGTGTGTACAAGGTTGCACAAGTGTGTACAAGAGTGTACAATCGTGTACAAGCTTGTACAAGTGTGTACAAGGGTGTACGGGTTTGTACAAGGTTGTACAAGTGTGTACAAGGTTGTTCAATTGTGTACAAGGGTGTACAAGTTTGTACAAGTGTGTACAAGTTTGTACAAGTGTGTACAAGTTTGTACAAGTTTGTACAAATGTATACAAGGGTGTACAAAAGTGTACAAGGGTGCAAAAGTTTGTACAAGGGTGTACAAGCGTGTACAAGCTTGTACAAGTGTGTACAAGCTTGTACAAGTGTGTACAAGGGTGTACAGGTTTGTACAATTTTGTACAAGTGTTTACAAGGGTGTACAAGTATGTACAAGAATGTACAAGTTTGTACAAGTGTGTACAAGTTTGTAAAAGGTTGTACATGTGTGTACAAGGGTGTACAAGTGTGTACAAGGGTGCACAAGTGTGTACGAGGGTGTACAATCGTGTACAAGCTTGTACAAGTGTGTACAAGGGTGTACAGGTTTGTACAAGGTTGTACAAGTGTGTACAAGGGTGTACAAATGTATACAAGGATGTAAAAGTTTGTACAAGTGTGTACAAGTTTGTACAAGGTTGTACAAGTAAGTACAAGTTTGTACAAGAATGTACAAGTGTGTACAAGGTTTTACAATTGTGTAAAAGGTTGTACAAGTGTGTACAAGGTTGTACAAGTGTGTACAAGGTTGTACAAGTGTATACAAGCTTGTACAAGTGTGTACAAGGTTGTACAAGTGTGTACAAGGTTGTTCAAGTGTGTACATGTTTGTACAAGTGTGTTTAAGTTTGTACAAGGTTGTACAAATGTGTACAAGGGTGTACAAAAATGTTCAAGGGTGCACAAGTTTGTACAAGGGTGTACAAGTGTGTACAAGCTTGTACAAGTGTGTACAAGGGTGTACAGGTTTGTACAAGGTTGTACAAGTGTGTACAAGGGTGTACAAGTATGTACAAGAATGTAAAATTTTGTACAAGTGTGTACAAGGGTGTACAAGTGTGTACAAGGTTGTACAAGTGTGTACAAGGTTTTACAATTGTGTACAAGGTTGTACAAGTGTGTACAAGGTTGTACAAGTGTGTACGAGGTTGTACAAGTGTGTACAAGGTTGTACAAGTGTGTACAAGGTTGTACAAGTGTGTACAAGTGTGTACAAGGTTGTACAAGTGTGTACAAGTTTGTACAAGTGTGTACAAGTTTGTACAAGGTTGTACAAATAAGACATCCCTCTAAATAACAAGACATCCCTCCAAATATTAAGACATCCCTCTAAATAACAAGACATCCCTCTAAATAACAAGACATCCCTCTAATAAACTAGACATTCCGCTAAATATTAAGACATCCCTCTAAATAACAAGACATCCCTCCAAATACCAAGACATCCCTCTAAATATTAAGACATCCCTCCAAATAACAAGACAACCCTTTAAAAAACAAGACATACCTCTAAATAACAAGACATCCCTCTAAATAACAAGACATCCCTCTAAATATTAAGACATCCCTCTAAATAACAAGACATCCCTCTAAATATTAAGACATCCCTCTAAATAACAAGACATCCCTCTAAATATTAAGACATCCCTTTAAATAACAAGACATCTCTCTAAATAACAAGACATCCCTCTAAATAACAAGACATCCCACTAAATAACAAGACGTCCCTCTAAATAACAAGACATCCCTTTTAAATAACAAGACATTCCTCTAAATAACAAGACATCCCTCTAAATAACAAGACATCCCTCCAAATAAAAAGATATCCCTCTAAATAACAAGACATTCCTCCAAATAACAAGACTTCCCTCCAAATAAGAAGACATCCCTCTAAATAACAAGACATCCCTCTAAATAACAAGACATCCCTCTAAATATCAAGACAACCCTCTAAAAAACAAGACATCCCTCCAAATAACAAGACAACCCTCTAAAAAACAAGACATCCCTCTAAATAAAAAGACATCTCTCCAAATAACAAGACATCCCTCTAAATAACAAGACATCCCACTAAAAAACAAGACATCCCTCTAAATATTAAAACATCCCTCTAAATAACAAGACATCCCTCCAAATATTAAGACATCCCTCTAAATAACAAGACATCCCTCTAAATAACAAGACATCCCTCTAATAAACTAGACATTCCGCTAAACATTAAGACATCCCTCTAAATAACAAGACATCCCTCTAAATAACAAGACATCCCTCCAAATATGAAGACATCCCTCTAAATAACAAGACATCCCTCTAAATAACAAGACATCCCTCTAAATAACAAGACATCTCTCTAAATATTAAGACATCCCTTCAAATAACAAGACATCCCTCTAAAAAACAAGACATCCCTCTAAATAACAAGACATCCCTCTTAATAACAAGACATCCCTCTAAATAACAAGACATCCCTCTAAAAAACAAGACATCCCTCTAAATATTAAGACATCAATCTAAATAACAAGACATCCCTCCAAATAACAAGACAACCCTCTAAAAAACAAAAAAACCCTCTAAATAACAAGACATCTCTCTAAAAAACAAGACATCCCTCTAAATATCAAGACATCCCTCTAAATAACAAGACATCCATCTATATAACAAGACATTCCTCTAAATATTAAGACATCCCTCTAAATAACAAGACATACCTGTAAATAACAAGACATCCCTCTAAATAACAAGACATCCCATCTAAATTACAACACAACCCTCTAAAAAACAAGACATCCCTCCAAATAACAAGACAACCCTCTAAAAAACAAGACATCCCTCTAAATAACAAGACATCCCTGTAAATAACAAGACATCCCTTTAATAAACTAGACATTCCGCTAAATATTAAGACATCCCTCTAAATAACAAGACATCCCTCTAAATACCAAGACATCCCTCTAAATATTAAGACATCCCTCCAAATAACAAGACAACCCTTTAAAAAACAAGACATCCCTCTAAATAACAAGACATCCCTCTAAATAACAAGACATCCCTCTAAATATTAAGACATCCCTTCAAATAACAAGACATCCCTCTAAATATTAAGACATCCCTCTAAATAACAAGACATCCCTCTAAATATTAAGACATCCCTTTAAATAACAAGACATCTCTCTAAATAACAAGACATCCCTCTAAATAACAAGACATCCCACTAAATAACAAGACATCCCTCTAAATAACAAGACATCCCTTTTAAATAACAAGACATTCCTCTAAATAACAAGACATCCCTCTAAATAACAAGACATCCCTCCAAATAAAAAGACATCCCTCTAAATAGCAAGACATCCCTCTAATAAACAAGACATTCCGCTAAATATTAAGACATCCCTCTAAATAACAAGACATCCCTCTAAATATTAAGACATCCCTTTAAATAACAAGACATCTCTCTAAATAACAAGACATCCCTCTAAATAACAAGACATCCCACTAAATAACAAGACATCCCTCTAAATAACAAGACATCCCTTTTAAATAACAAGACATTCCTCTAAATAACAAGACATCCCTCTAAATAACAAGACATCGCTCCAAATAAAAAGACATCCCTCTAAATAGCAAGACATCCCTCTAATAAACAAGACATTCCGCTAAATATTAAGACATCCCTCTAAATAACAAGACATCCCATCTAAATTACAAGACAACCCTCGAAAAAACAAGACATCCCTCCAAATAACAAGACAACCCTCTAAAAAACAAGACATCCCTCTAAATAAAAAGACATCTCTCCAAATAACAAGACATCCCTCTAAATAACAAGACATCCCACTAAAAAAAAGACATCCCTCTAAATATTAAGACATCCCTCTAAATAACAAGACATCCCTCAAAATATTAAGACATCCCTCTAAATAACAAGACATCCCTCTAAATAACAAGACATCCCTCTAATAAACTAGACATTCCGCTAAATATTAAGACATCCCTCTAAATAACAAGACATCCCTCCAAATACCAAGACATCCCTCTAAATATTAAGACATCCCTCCAAATAACAAGAAAACCCTTTAAAAAACAAGACATCCCTCTAAATAACAAGACATCCCTCTAAATAACAAGACATCCCTCTAAATATTAAGACATCCCTCCAAATAACAAGACATCCCTCTAAATATTAAGACATCCCTCTAAATAACAAGACATCCCTCTAAATATTAAGACATCCCTTTAAATAACAAGACATCCCTCTAAATAACAAGACATCCCTCTAAATAACAAGACATCCCACTAAATAACAAGACGTCCCTCTAAATAACAAGACATCCCTTTTAAATAACAAGACATTCCTCTAAATAACAAGACATCCCTCTAAATAACAAGACATCCCTCCACATAAAAAGACATCCCTCTAAATAGCAAGACATCCCTCTAAATAACAAGACATCCCTCCAAATAACAAGATATCCCTCTAAATAACAAGACATTCCTCCAAATAACAAGACAACCCTTTAAAAAACAAGACATCCCTCTAAATTACAAGACATCCCTCTAAATATTAAGACATCCCTCTAAATAACAAGACATCCCTCTAAATAACAAGACATCCCTCTAAATACCAAGAAATCCCTCCAAATAACAAGACAACCCTTTAAAAAACAAGACATCCCTCTAAATTACAAGACATCCCTCTAAATAACAAGACATCCCTCTAAATATTAAGACATCCCTTCAAATAACAAGACATCCCTCTAAATATTAAGACATCCCTCTAAATAACAAGACATCCCTCTAAATATTAAGACATCCCTTTAAATAACAAGACATCTCTCTAAATAACAAGACATCCCTCTAAATAACAAGACATCCCTCTAAATATTAAGACATCCCTCCAAATAACAAGACATCCCTCTAAATATTAAGACATCCCTCTAAATAACAAGACATCTCTCTAAATATTAAGACATCCCTTTAAATAACAAGACATCTCTCTAAATAACAAGACATCCCTCTAAATAACAAGACATCCCACTAAATAACAAGACATCCCTCTAAATAACAAGACATCCCTTTTAAATAACAAGACATTCCTCTAAATAACAAGACATCCCTCTAAATAACAAGACATCCCTCCAAATAACAAGAAATCCCTCAAAATAGCAAGACATCCCTCTAAATATTAAGACATCCCTTCAAATAACAAGACATCCCTCTAAATAACAAGACATCCCTCTAAATAACAAGACATCCTTCTAAATAAAAAGACATCCCTCTAAATAACTAGACATCCCTCCAAATACCAAGACATCCCTCTAAATAACAAGACATCCCTCTAAATAAAAAGACATCCCTCTAAATAACTAGACATCCCTCCAAAAACCAAGACATCCCTCTAAATAACAAGACATCCCTCTAAATAACAAGACATACCTCCAAATAACAAGACATCCCTCTAAATTATAAGACATCCCTCTTAATAACAAGCATCCCTCCAAATAACAAGACATCCCTCTAAATAACAAGACATCCCTCCAAATATGAAGACATCCCTCCAAATCTTAAGACATCCCTCTAAATAACAAGACATCCCTCTAAATAACAAGACATCTCTCTAAATATTAAGACATCCCTTCAAATAACAAGACATCCCTCTAAATAACAAGACATCCCTCTAAATAACAAGACATCCCTCTAAATAACAAGACATCCCTCTAAATAACAAGACATCCCACTAAAAAACAAGACATCCCTCTAAATATTAAGACATCCCTCTAAATAACAAGACATCCCTCCGAATATTAAGACATCCCTCTAAATAACAAGACATCCCTCTAAATAACAAGACATCCCTCTAATAAACTAGACATTCCGCTAAATATTAAGACATCCCTCTAAATAACAAGACATCCCTCCAAATACCAAGACATCCCTCTAAATATTAAGACATCCCTCCAAATAACAAGAAAACCCTTTAAAAAACAAGACATCCCTCTAAATAACAAGACATCCCTCTAAATAACAAGACATCCCTCTAAATATTAAGACATCCCTCCAAATAACAAGACATCCCTCTAAATATTAAGACATCCCTCTAAATAACAAGACATCCCTCTAAATATTAAGACATCCCTTTAAATAACAAGACATCTCTCTAAATAACAAGACATCCCTCTAAATAACAAGACATCCCACTAAATAACAAGACGTCCCTCTAAATAACAAGACATCCCTTTTAAATAACAAGACATTCCTCTAAATAACAAGACATCCCTCTAAATAACAAGACATCCCTCCAAATAAAAAGTCATCCCTCTAAATAGCAAGACATCCCTCTAAATAACAAGACATCCCTCCAAATAACAAGATATCCCTCTAAATAACAAGACATTCCTCCAAATAACAAGACTTCCGTCCAAATAACAAGACATCCCTCTAAATAACAAGACATCCCTCTAAATAACAAGACATCCCTCTAAATACCAAGACATCCCTCTAAATATTAAGACATCCCTCCAAATAACAAGAAAACCCTTTAAAAAACAAGACATCCCTCTAAATAACAAGACATCCCTCTAAATAACAAGACATCCCTCTAAATATTAAGACATCCCTTCAAATAACAAGACATCCCTCTAAATATTAAGACATCCCTCTAAATAACAAGACATCCCTCTAAATATTAAGACATCCCTTTAAATAACAAGACATCTCTCTAAATAACAAGACATCCCTCTAAATAACAAGACATCCCTCTAAATATTAAGACATCCCTCCAAATAACAAGACATCCCTCTAAATATTAAGACATCCCTCTAAATAACAAGACATCCCTCTAAATATTAAGACATCCCTTTAAATAACAAGACATCTCTCTAAATAACAAGACATCCCTCTAAATAACAAGACATCCCACTAAATAACAAGACATCCCTCTAAATAACAAGACATCCCTTTTAAATAACAAGACATTCCTCTAAATAACAAGACATCCCTCTAAATAACAAGACATCCCTCCAAATAACAAGAAATCCCTCAAAATAGCAAGACATCCCTCTAAATATTAAGACATCCCTTCAAATAACAAGACATCCCTCTAAATAACAAGACATCCCTCTAAATAACAAGACATCCCTCTAAATAAAAAGACATCCCTCTAAATAACTAGACATCCCTCCAAATACCAATACATCCCTCTAAATAACAATACATCCCTCTAAATAAAAAGACATCCCTCTAAATAACTAGACATCCCTCCAAATACCAAGACATCCCTCTAAATAACAAGACATCCCTCTAAATAACAAGACATACCTCCAAATAACAAGACATCCCTCTAAATTATAAGACATCCCTCTTAATAACAAGCATCCCTCCAAATAACAAGACATCCCTCTAAATAACAAGACATCCCTCCAAATATGAAGACATCCCTCCAAATATGAAGACATCCCTCTAAATAACAAGACATCCCTCTAAATAACAAGACATCCCTCTAAATAACAAGACATCTCTTTAAATATTAAGACATCCCTTCAAATAACAAGACATCCCTCTAAATAACAAGACATCCCTCTAAATAACAAGACATCCCTCTAAATAACAAGACATCCCTCTAAATAACAAGACATCCCTCTAAATAACAAGATATCCCTTTTAAATAACAAGACATTCCTCTAAATAACAAGACATCCCTCTAAATAACAAGACATCCCTCCAAATAAAAAGACATCCCTCTAAATATTACGACATCAATCTAAATAACAAGACATCCCTCCAAATAACAAGACAACCCTCTAAAAAACAAAAAAACCCTCTAAATAACAAGACATCCCTCTAAAAAACAAGACATCCCTCTAAATAACAAGACATCCCTCTAAATAACAAGACATCCCTCTAAATAACAAGATATCCCTTTTAAATAACAAGACATTCCTCTAAATAACAAGACATCCCTCTAAATAACAAGACATCCCTCCAAATAAAAAGACATCCCTCTAAATATTACGACATCAATCTAAATAACAAGACATCCCTCCAAATAACAAGACAACCCTCTAAAAAACAAAAAAACCCTCTAAATAACAAGACATCTCTCTAAAAAACAAGACATCCCTCTAAATATCAAGACATCCCTCTAAATAACAAGACATCCATCTATATAACAAGACATTCCTCTAAATATTAAGACATCCCTCTAAATAACAAGACATCCCTCTAAATAACAAGATATCCCTTTTAAATAACAAGACATTCCTCTAAATAACAAGACATCCCTCTAAATAACAAGACATCCCTCCAAATAAAAAGACATCCCTCTAAAAATTACGACATCAATCTAAATAACAAGACATCCCTCCAAATAACAAGACAACCCTCTAAAAAACAAAAAAACCCTCTAAATAACAAGACATCTCTCTAAAAAACAAGACATCCCTCTAAATATCAAGACATCCCTCTAAATAACAAGACATCCATCTATATAACAAGACATTCCTCTAAATATTAAGACATCCCTCTAAATAACAAGACATACCTGTAAATAACAAGACATCCCTCTAAATAACAAGACATCCCATCTAAATTACAAGACAACCCTCTAAAAAACAAGACATCCCTTAAGACATTCCGCTAAATATTAAGACATCCCTCTAAATAACAAGACATCCCTCTAAATACCAAGACATCCCTCTAAATATTAAGACATCCCTCCAAATAACAAGACAACCCTTTAAAAAACAAGACATCCCTCTAAATAACAAGACATCCCTCTAAATAACAAGACATCCCTCTAAATATTAAGACATCCCTTCAAATAACAAGACATCCCTCTAAATATTAAGACATCCCTCTAAATAACAAGACATCCCTCTAAATATTAAGACATCCCTTTAAATAACAAGACATCTCTCTAAATAACAAGACATCCCTCTAAATAACAAGACATCCCACTAAATAACAAGACATCCCTCTAAATAACAAGACATCCCTTTTAAATAACAAGACATTCCTCTAAATAACAAGACATCCCTCTAAATAACAAGACATCCCTCCAAATAAAAAGACATCCCTCTAAATAGCAAGACATCCCTCTAATAAACAAGACATTCCGCTAAATATTAAGACATCCCTCTAAATATTAAGACATCCCTTTAAATAACAAGACATCTCTCTAAATAACAAGACATCCCTCTAAATAACAAGACATCCCACTAAATAACAAGACATCCCTCTAAATAACAAGACATCCCTTTTAAATAACAAGAAATTCCTCTAAATAACAAGACATCCCTCTAAATAACAAGACATCCCTCCAAATAAAAAGACATCCCTCTAAATAGCAAGACATCCCTCTAATAAACAAGACATTCCGATAAATATTAAGACATCCCTCTAAATAACAAGACATCCCATCTAAATTACAAGACAACCCTCTAAAAAACAAGACATCCCTCCAAATAACAAGACAACCCTCTAAAAAACAAGACATCCCTCTAAATAAAAAGACATTTTTCCAAATAACAAGACATCCCTCTAAATAACAAGACATCCCATCTAAATTACAAGACAACCCTCTAAAAAACAAGACATCCCTCTAAATAACAAGACATCCCTCTAAATAACAAGACATCCCTCTAAATATTAAGACATCCCTCCAAATAACAAGACATCCCTCTAAATATTAAGACATCCCTCTAAATAACAAGACATCCCTCTAAATATTAAGACATCCCTTTAAATAACAAGACATCTCTCTAAATAACAAGACATCCCTCTAAATAACAAGACATCCCACTAAATAACAAGACGTCCCTCTAAATAACAAGACATCCCTTTTAAATAACAAGACATTCCTCTAAATAACAAGACATCCCTCTAAATAACAAGACATCCCTCCAAATAAAAAGACATCGCTCTAAATAGCAAGACATCCCTCTAAATAACAAGACATCCCTCCAAATAACAAGATATCCCTCTAAATAACAAGACATTCCTCCAAATAACAAGACTTCCCTCCAAATAAGAAGACATCCCTCTAAATAACAAGACATCCCTCTAAATAACAAGACATCCCTCTAAATACCAAGACATCCCTCTAAATATTAAGACATCCTTCCAAATAACAAGACAACCCTTTAAAAAACAAGACATCCCTCTAAATAACAAGACATCCCTCTAAATAACAAGACATCCCTCTAAATATTAAGACATCCCTTCAAATAACAAGACATCCCTCTAAATATTAAGACATCCCTCTAAATAACAAGACATCCCTCTAAATATTAAGACATCCCTTTAAATAACAAGACATCTCTCTAAATAACAAGACATCCCTCTAAATAACAAGACATCCCTCTAAATATTAAGACATCCCTCCAAATAACAAGACATCCCTCTAAATATTAAGACATCCCTCTAAATAACAAGACATCCCTCTAAATATTAAGACATCCCTTTAAATAACAAGACATCTCTCTAAATAACAAGACATCCCTCTAAATAACAAGACATCTCACTAAAAAACAAGACATCCCTCTAAATAACAAGACATCCCTTTTAAATAAAAAGACATTCCTCTAAATAACAAGACATCCCTCTAAATAACAAGACATCCCTCCAAATAACAAGAAATCCCTCAAAAAAGCAAGACATCCCTCTAAATATTAAGACATCCCTTCAAATAACAAGACATCCCTCTAAATAACAAGACATCCCTCTAAATAACAAGACATCCCTCTAAATAAAAAGACATCCCTCTAAATAACTAGACATCCCTCCAAATACCAAGACATCCCTCTAAATAACAAGACATTCCTCTAAATAACAAGACATACCTCCAAATAACGAAACATCCCTCTAAATTATAAGACATCCCTCTTAATAACAAGCATCCCTCCAAATAACAAGACATCCCTCTAAATAACAAGACATCCCTCCAAATATGAAGACATCCCTCTAAATAACAAGACATCCCTCTAAATAACAAGACATCCCTCTAAATATCAAGACATCTCTCTAAATATTAAGACATCCCTTCAAATAACAAGACATCCCTCTAAATAACAAGACATCCCTCTAAATAACAAGACATCCCTCTAAATAACAAGACATCCCTCTAAATAACAAGACATCCCTCTAAAAAACAAGACATCCCTCTAAATATTAAGACATCAATCTAAATAACAAGACATCCATCTATATAACAAGACATTCCTCTAAATATTAAGACATCCCTCTAAATAACAAGACATACATGTAAATAACAAGACATCCCTCTAAATAACAAGACATCCCATCTAAATTACAAGACAACCCTCTAAAAAACAAGACATCCCTCCAAATAACAAGACAACCCTCTAAAAAACAAGACATCCCTCTAAATAACAAGACATCCCTCTAAATAACAAGACATCACTCTAAATATTAAGACATCCCTCCAAATAACAAGACAACCCTTTAAAAAACAAGACATCCCTCTAAATAACAAGACATCCCTCTAAATAACAAGACATCCCTCTAAATATTAAGACATCCCTTCAAATAACAAGACATCCCTCTAAATATTAAGACATCCCTCTAAATAACAAGACATCCCTCTAAATATTAAGACATCCCTTTAAATAACAAGACATCTCTCTAAATAACAAGACATCCCTCTAAATAACAAGACATCCCACTAAATAACAAGACATCCCTCTAAATAACAAGACATCCCTTTTAAATAACAAGACATTCCTCTAAATAACAAGACATCCCTCTAAATATTAAGACATCCCTCTAAATAACAAGACATCCCTCCAAATAAAAAGACATCCCTCTAAATAGCAAGACATCCCTCTAATAAACAAGACATTCCGCTAAATATTAAGACATCCCTCTAAATAACAAGACATCCCATCTAAATTACAAGAAAACCCTCTAAAAAACAAGACAACCCTCTAAAAAACAAGACATCCCTCTAAATAAAAAGACATCTTAGACACAAGTGTGTACAAGGTTGTACAAGTGTGTACAAGGTTGTACAAGTGTGTACAAGGGTGTACAAGTTTGTACAAGTGTGTTCAAGTTTGTACAAGTGTGTACAAGTTTGTACAAGGTTGTACAAATGTATACAAGGGTGTACAAAAGTGTACAAGGGTGCACAAGTTTGTACAAGGGTGTACAAGTGTGTACAACCTTGTAGAAGTGTGTACAAGCTTGTACAAGTGTGTACAAGGGTGTACAGGTTTGTACAAGGTTGTACAAGTGTTTACAAGGGAGTACAAGTATGTACAAGAATGTACAAGTTTGTACAAGTGTGTACAAGTGTGTACAAGGTTGTACAAGTGTGTACAAGGTTGTACAAGTGTGTACAAGGTTGAACAAGTGTGTACAAAGGTGTACAAGTGTGTACAAGGTTGTACAAGTGTGTACAAGGTTGTACAAGTGTGTACAAGGTTGTACAAGTGTGTACAAGGTTGTACAAGGTTGTACAATTGTGTACAAGGTTGTACAAGTGTGTACAAGGTTGTACAAGTGTGTACAAGGGTGTACAAGTGTGTACAAGCTTGTACAAGTGTGTACAAGGGTGTACAGGTTTGTACAAGGTTGTACAAGTGTTTACAAGGGTGTACAAGTATGTACAAGAATGTACAAGTTTGTACAAGTGTGTACAAGTTTGTAAAAGGTTGTACAAGTGTGTACAAGGGTGTACAAGTGTGTACAAGGGTGCACAAGTGTGTACAAGGGTGTACAATCGTGTACAAGCTTGTACAAGTGTGTACAAGGGTGTACAGGTTTGTACAAGGTTGTACAAGTGTGTACAAGGTTGTACAAGTGTGTACAAGGGTGTACAAGTTTGTACAAGTGTGTACAAGTTTGTACAATTGTGTACAAGTTTGTACAAGGTTGTACAAATGTATACAAGGGTGTACAAAAGTGTACAAGGGTGCACAAGTTTGTACAAGGGTGTACAAGTGTGTACAAGCTTGTACAAGTGTGTACAAGCTTGTACAAGTGTGTACAAGGGTGTAAAGGTTTGTACAAGGTTGTACAAGTGTTTACAAGGGTGTACAAGTATGCACAAGAATGTACAAGTTTGTACAAGTGTGTACAAGTTTGTAAAAGGTTGTACAAGTGTATACAAGGGTGTACAAGTGTGTACAAGGGTGCACAAGTGTGTACAAGGGTGTACAATCTTGTACAAGCTTGTACAAGTGTGTACAAGGGTGTACAGGTTTGTACAAGGTTGTACAAGTGTGTACAAGGGTGTACAAATGTGTACAAGGATGTAAAAGTTTGTACAAGTGTGTACAAGTTTGTACAAGGTTGTACAAGTAAGTACAAGTTTGTACAAGAATGTACAAGTGTGTACAAGAATTTACAATTGTGTAAAAGGTTGTACAAGTGTGTACAAGGTTGTACAAGTGTGTACAAGGTTGTACAAGTGTGTACAAGGTTGTACAAGTGTGTACAAGTTTGTACAAGTGTGTACAAGGTTGTACAAGTGTGTACAAGGTTGTACAAGTGTGTACAAGGTTGTACAAGTGTGTACAAGGTTGTACATGTGTGTACAAGGGTGCACAAGTGTGTACAAGGGTGTACAATCGTGTACATGCTTGTACAAGTTTTTACAAGGTTGTACAAGTGTGTACAAGGTTGTACAAGTGTGTACAAGGTTGTACAAACGTGTACAAGGTTGTACAAGTGTGTACAAGGTTGTACAAGTGTGTACAAGGTTGTATAAGTGTGTACAAAGGTGTACAAGTGTGTACAAGGTTGTACAAGTGTGTACAAGGTTGTACAAGTGTGTACATGGTTGTACAAGGTTGTACAATTGTGTACAAGGTTGTACAAGTGTGTACAAGGTTGTACAAGTGTGTACAAGGTTGTACAAGTGTGTACAAGTTGTACAAGTTTGTACAAGTGTGTACAAGTTTGTACAAGGTTGTACCAATGTATACAAGGGTGTACAAAAGTGTACAAGGGTGCACAAGTTTGTACAAGGGTGTACAAGTGTGTACAAGCTTGTACAAGTGTGTACAAGCTTGTACAAGTGTGTACAAGGGTTTACAGGTTTGTACAAGGTTGTACAAGTGTTTACAAGGGTGTACAAAAGAATGTACAAGTTTGTACAAGTGTGTACAAGTTTGTAAAAGGTTGTACAAGTGTGTACAAGGTTGTACAAGTGTGTACAAGGTTGTATCATAGTGTACAAGGTTGTACAAGTGTGTACAAAGGTGTACAAGTGTGTACAAGGTTGTACAAGTGTGTACAAAGTTGTACAAGTGTGTACATGGTTGTACAAGGTTGTACAATTGTGTACAAGGTTGTACAAGTGTGTACAAGGGTGCACAAATTTGTACAAGGGTGTACAAGTGTGTACAAGCTTGTACAAGTGTTTACAAGGGTGTACAAGTATGTACAAGAATGTTCAAGTTTGTACAAGTGTGTACAAGTTTGTAAAAGGTTGTACAAGTGTGTACAAGGGTGTACAAGTGTGTACAAGGGTGCACAAGTGTGTACAAGGGTGTACAATCGTGTACAAGCTTGTACAAGTGTGTACAAGGGTGTACAGGTTTGTACAAGGTTGTACAAGTGTGTACAAGGGTGTACAAATGTGTACAAGGATGTAAAAGTTTGTACAAGTGTGTACAAGTTCGTACAAGGTTGTACAAGTAAGTACAAGTTTGTACAAGAATGTACAAGTGTGTACAAGGTTTTACAATTGTGTAAAAGGTTGTACAAGTGTGTACAAGGTTGTACATGTGTGTACAAGCTTGTACAAGTGTGTACAAGGTTGTACAAGTGTGTACAAGGTTGTACAAGTGTGTACAAGGTTGTACAAGTGTGTACAAGTTTGTTCAAGTGTGTACAAGTTTGTACAAGGTTGTACAAATGTGTACAAGGGTGTACAAAAGTGTACAAGGGTGCACAAGTTTGTACAAGGGTGTACAAGTGTGTACAAGTTTGTACAAGTGTGTACAAGCTTGTACAAGGGTTTACAGGTTTGTACAAGGTTGTACAAGTGTGTACAAGGGTGTACAAGTATGTACAAGAATGTACAAGTTTGTACAAGTGTGTACAAGGGTGTACAAGTATGTACAAGAATGTACAAGTTTGTACAAGTGTGTACAAGGGTGTACAAATGTGTACAAGGATGTAAAAGTTTGTACAAGTGTGTACAAGTTTGTAGTAGGTTGTACAAGGTTGTACAAGTGTGTACAAGGTTGTACAAGTGTGTACAAGGTTGTACAAGTGTGTACAAGGTTGTACAAGTGTGTACAAGGTTGTACAAGTGTGTACAAGGTTGTACAAGTGTGTACAAGGTTGTACAAGTGTGTACAAGGTCTCACAAGTGTATACAAGGGTGTACAATCGTGTACAAGCTTGTACAATCGTGTACAAGCTTGTACAAGCTTGTACAATCGTGTACAAGCTTGTACAAGTGTGTACAAGGGTTTACAGGTTTGTACAAGGTTGTACAAGTGTGTAAAAGGGTGTACAAATGTGTACAAGGATGTAAAAGTTTATACAAGTGTGTACAAGTTTGTACAAGGTTGTTTAAGTGTGTACAATGTTTTACAATTGTGTACAATTTTGTACAAGTGTGTACAAGGTTGTACAAGTGTGTACAAGGATGTACAAGTGTGTACAAGGTTGTACAAGTGTGTACAAGTTTGTACAAGTGTGTACAAGTTTGTACAAGGTTGTACAAATGTGTACAAGGGTGTACAAAAGTGTACAAGGGTGCACAAGTTTGTACAAGGGTGTACAAGTGTGTACAAGGGTGTACAGGTTTGTACAAGGTTGTACAAGTGTGTACAAGCTTGAACAAGTGTGTACAAGGTTGTACAAGTGTTTACAAGGTTGTACAAGTGTGTACAAGGTTGCACAAGTGTGTACAAGGTTGCACAAGTGTGTACAAGAGTGTACAATCGTGTACAAGCTTGTACAAGTGTGTACAAGGGTGTACAGGTTTGTACAAGGTTGTACAAGTGTGTACAAGGTTTTACAATTGTGTACAAGGTTGTACAAGTGTGTACAAGGTTGTACAAGTGTGTACAAGGTTGTACAAGTGTGTACAAGCTTGTACAAGTGTGTACAAGGTTGTACAAGTGTGTACATGGTTGTTCAAGTGTGTACATGTTTGTACAAGTGTGTTTAAGTTTGTACAAGGTTGTACAAATGTGTACAAGGGTGTACAAAAGTGTACAAGGGTGCACAAGTTTGTACAAGGGTGTACAAGTGTGTACAAGCTTGTACAAGTGTGTACAATGGTGTACAGGTTTGTACTAGGTTGTACAAATGTGTACAAGGATGTACAAGTATGTACAAGAATGTACAATTTTGTACAAGTGTGTACAAGTTTGTAAAAGGTTGTACAAGTGTGTACAAGGGTGAACAAGTGTGTACAAGGTTGTACAAGTGTGTACAAGCTTGTACAAATGTGTACAAGCTTGTACAAGTGTGTACAAGGGTGTACAAGTGTGTACAAGGTTGTACAAGTTTTTACAAGGTTGTACAAGTGTGTACAAGGTTGTACAAGTGTGTACAAGGTTGTACAAGTGTGTACAAGGTTGTACAAGTTTGTACAAGTGTGTACAAGGTTGTACAAGTGTGTACAAGGGTGTACAAGTTTGTACAAGTGTGTACAAGTTTGTACAATTGTGTACAAGTTTGTACAAGGTTGTACAAATGTATACAAGGGTGCACAAGTGTGTACAAGGGTGTACAATCGTGTACAAGCTTGTACAAGTGTGTACAAGGGTGTACAGGTTTGTACAAGGTTGTACAAGTGTGTACAAGGGTGTACAAATGTGTACAAGGATGTAAAAGTTTGTACAAGTGTGTACAAGTTTGTACAAGGTTGTACAAGTAAGTACAAGTTTGTACAAGAATGTACAAGTGTGTACAAGGTTTTACAATTGTGTAAAAGGTTGTACAAGTGTGTACAAGGTTGTACAAGCGTGTACAAGGTTGTACAAGTGTGTACAAGGTTGTACAAGTGTGTACAAGGTTGTACAAGTGTGTACAAGTTTGTTCAAGTGTGTACAAGTTTGTACAAGGTTGTACAAATGTGTACAAGGGTGTACAAAAGTGTACAAGGGTGCACAAGTTTGTACAAGGGTGTACAAGTGTGTACAAGCTTGTACAAGTGTGTACAAGCTTGTACAAGGGTTTACAGGTTTGTACAAGGTTGTACAAGTGTGTACAAGGGTGTACAAGTATGTACAAGAATGTACAAGTTTGTACAAGTGTGTACAAGGGTGTACAAGTATGTACAAGAATGTACAAGTTTGTACAAGTGTGTACAAGGATGTACAAATGTGTACAAGGATGTAAAAGTTTGTACAAGTGTGTACAAGTTTGTACAAGGTTGTACAAGGTTGTACAAGTGTGTACAAGGTTTTACAAGTGTGTACAAGGTTGTACAAGTGTGTACAAGGTTGTACAAGTGTGTACAAGGTTGTACAAGTGTGTACAAGGGTGCACAAGTGTGTACAAGGGTGTACAATCGTGTACAAGCTTGTACAATCGTGTACATGCTTGTTTCAAGTTTGTACAAGGGTTTACAGGTTTGTACAAGGTTGTACAAGTGTGTACAAGGGTGTACAAGTATGTACAAGAATGTACAAGTTTGTACAAGTGTGTACAAGGGTGTACAAATGTGTACAAGAATGTAAAAGTTTGTACAAGTGTGTACAAGTTTGTACAAGGTTGTACAAGGTTGTACAAGTGTGTACAAGGTTGTACAAGTGTGTACAAGGTTGTACAAGTGTGTAAAAGTTTGTACAAGTGTGTACAAGTTTGTACAAGGTTGTACAAATGTGTACAAGGGTGTACAAAAGTGTACAAGGGTGCACAAGTTTGTACAAGGGTGTACAAGTGTGTACAAGGGTGTACAGGTTTGTACAAGGTTGTACAAGTGTTTACAAGGTTGTACAAGTGTGTACAAGGTTGCACAAGTGTGTACAAGAGTGTACAATCGTGTACAAGCTTGTACAAGTGTGTACAAGGGTGTACAGGTTTGTACAAGGTTGTACAAGTGTGTACAAGGTTTTACAATTGTGTACAAGGTTGTACAAGTGTGTACAAGGTTGTACAAGTGTGTACAAGTTTGTACAAGTGTGTACAAGCTTGTACAAGTGTGTACAAGGTTGTACAAGTGTGTACATGGTTGTTCAAGTGTGTACATGTTTGTACAAGTGTGTTTAAGTTTGTACAAGGTTGTACAAATGTGTACAAGGGTGTACAAAAGTGTACAAGGGTGCACAAGTTTGTACAAGGGTGTACAAGTGTGTACAAGCTTGTACAAGTGTGTACAAGGGTGTACAGGTTTGTACAAGGTTGTACAAATGTGTACAAGGATGTACAAGTATGTACAAGAATGTACAATTTTGTACAAGTGTGTACAAGTTTGTAAAAGGTTGTACAAGTGTGTACAAGGGTGAACAAGTGTGTACAAGGTTGTACAAGTGTGTACAAGCTTGTACAAGTGTGTACAAGGGTGTACAAGTGTGTACAAGGTTGTACAAGTTTTTACAAGGTTGTACAAGTGTGTACAAGGTTGTACAAGTGTGTACAAGGTTGTACAAGTGTGTACAAGGTTGTACAAGTGTGTACAAGGTTGTATAAGTGTGTACAAGGTTGAAAAAGTGTGTACAAGGTTGTACAAGTGTGTACAAGGTTGTACAAGTGTGTACAAGGTTGTACAAGTGTGTACAAGGTTGTACAAGTGTGTACAAAGATGTACAAGTGTGTACAAGGTTGTACAAGTGTGTACAAGGTTGTACAAGTGTGTACAAGGTTGTACAAGTGTGTACAAGGTTGTACAAGGTTGTACAATTGTGTACAAGGTTGTACATGTGTGTACAAGGTTGTACAAGTGTGTACAAGGTTGTACAAGTGTGTACAAGGGTGTACAAGTTTGTACAAGTGTGTACAAGTGTGTACAAGGTTGTACAAGTTTGTACAAGGTTGTACAAATGTATACAAGGGTGTACAAAAGTGTACAAGGGTGCACAAGTTTATACAAGGGTGTACAAGTGTGTACAAGCTTGTACAAGTGTGTACAAGCTTGTACAAGTGTGTACAAGGGTGTACAGGTTTGTACAAGGTTGTACAAGTGTTTACAAGGGTGTACAAGTATGTACAAGAATGTACAAGTTTGTACAAGTGTGTACAAGTTTGTAAAAGGTTGTACAAGTGTGTACAAGGGTGTACAAGTGTGTACAAGGGTGCACAAGTGTGTACAAGCTTGTACAAGTGTGTACAAGGGTGTACAGGTTTGTACAAGGTTGTACAAGTGTGTACAAGGATGTACAAGTATGTACAAGAATGTACAATTTTGTACAAGTGTGTACAAGTTTGTAAAAGGTTGTACAAGTGTGTACAAGGGTGTACAAGTGTGTACAAGGTTGTACAAGTGTGTACAAGCTTGTACAAGTGTGTACAAGGGTGTACAAGTGTGTACAAGCTTGTACAAGTGTGTACAAGGGTGTACAAGTGTGTACAAGCTTGTACAAGTGTGTACAAGGGTGTACAAGTGTGTACAAGGTTGTACAAGTTTTTACAAGGTTGTACAAGTGTGTACAAGGTTGTACAAGTGTGTACAAGGTTGTACAAAAGTGTACAAGGTTGTACAAGTGTGTACAAGGTTGTATAAGTGTGTACAAGGTTGAAAAAGTGTGTACAAGGTTGTACAAGTGTGTACAAGGTTGTACAAGTGTGGACAAGGTTTTACAAGTGTGTACAAAGGTGTACAATTGTGTACAAGGTTGTACAAGTGTGTACAAGGTTGTACAAGTGTGTACAAGGTTGTACAAGTGTGTACAAGGTTGTACAAGTGTGTACAAGGTTGTACAAGGTTGTACAATTGTGTACAAGGTTGCACAAGTGTGTACAAGGTTGTACAAGTGTGTACAAGGTTGTACAAGTGAGTACAAGGGTGTACAAGTTTGTACAAGTGTGTACAAGTTTGTACAAGTGTGTACAAGTTTGTACAAGGTTGTACAAATGTATACAAGGGTGTACAAAAGTGTACAAGGGTGCACAAGTTTGTACAAGGGTGTACAAGTGTGTACAAGCTTGTACAAGTGTGTACAAGCTTGTACAAGTGTGTACAAGGGTGTACAGGTTTGTACAAGGTTGTACAAGTGTTTACAAGGGTGTACAAGTATGTACAAGAATGTACAAGTTTGTACAAGTGTGTACAAGTGTGTACAAGGTTGTACAAGTGTGTACAAGGTTGTACAAGTGTGTACAAGGTTGTACAAGTGTGTACAAGGTTGTACAAGTGTGTACAAGGTTGTACAAGTGTTTACAAGGGTGTACAAGTATGTACAAGGTTGTACAAGTTTTTACAAGGTTGTACAAGTGTTTACAAGGTTGTACAAGTGTGTACAAGGTTGTACAAGTGTGTACAAGGTTGTACAAGTGTGTACAAGGTTGTACAAGTGTGTACAAGGTTGTATAAGTGTGTACAAGGTTGAAAAAGTGTGTACAAGGTTGCACAAGTGTGTACAAGGTTGTACAAGTGTGTACAAGGTTGTACAAGTGTGTACAAAGATGTACAAGTGTGTACAAGGTTGTACAAGTGTGTACAAGGTTGTACAAGTGTGTACAAGGTTGTACAAGTGTGTACAAGGTTGTACAAGGTTGTACAATTGTGTACAAGGTTGTACATGTGTGTACAAGGTTGTACAAGTGTGTACAAGGTTGTACAAGTGTGTACAAGGGTGTACAAGTTTGTACAAGTGTGTACAAGTTTGTACAATTGTGTACAAGTTTGTACAAGGTTGTACAAATGTATACAAGGGTGTACAAAAGTGTACAAGGGTGCACAAGTTTGTACAAGGGTGTACAAGTGTGTACAAGCTTGTACAAGTGTGTACAAGCTTGTACAAGTGTGTACAAGGGTGTACAGGTTTGTACAAGGTTGTACAAGTGTTTACAAGGGTGTACAAGTATGTACAAGAATGTACAAGTTTGTACAAGTGTGTACAAGTTTGTAAAAGGTTGTACAAGTGTGTACAAGGGTGTACAAGTGTGTACAAGGGTGCACAAGTGTGTACAAGCTTGTACAAGTGTGTACAAGGGTGTACAGGTTTGTACAAGGTTGTACAAGTGTGTACAAGGATGTACAAGTATGTACAAGAATGTACAATTTTGTACAAGTGTGTACAAGTTTGTAAAAGGTTGTACAAGTGTGTACAAGGGTGTACAAGTGTGTACAAGGTTGTACAAGTGTGTACAAGCTTGTACAAGTGTGTACAAGGGTGTACAAGTGTGTACAAGCTTGTACAAGTGTGTACAAGGGTGTACAAGTGTGTACAAGGTTGTACAAGTTTTTACAAGGTTGTACAAGTATGTACAAGGTTGTACAAGTGTGTACAAGGTTGTACAAGTGTGTACAAGGTTGTACAAGTGTGTACAAGGTTGTATAAGTGTGTACAAGGTTGAAAAAGTGTGTACAAGGTTGTACAAGTGTGTACAAGGTTGTACAAGTGTGGACAAGGTTTTACAAGTGTGTACAAAGGTGTACAATTGTGTACAAGGTTGTAAAAGTGTGTACAAGGTTGTACAAGTGTGTACAAGGTTGTACAAGTGTGTACAAGGTTGTACAAGGTTGTACAATTGTGTACAAGGTTGTACAAGTGTGTACAAGGTTGTACAAGTGTGTACAAGGTTGTACAAGTGTGTACAAGGTTGTACAAGTGAGTACAAGGGTGTACAAGTTTGTACAAGTGTGTACAAGTTTGTACAAGTGTGTACAAGTTTGTACAAGGTTGTACAAATGTATACAAGGGTGTACAAAAGTGTACAAGGGTGCACAAGTTTGTACAAGGGTGTACAAGTGTGTACAAGCTTGAACAAGTGTGTACAAGCTTGTACAAGTGTGTACAAGGGTGTACAGGTTTGTACAAGGTTGTACAAGTGTTTACAAGGGTGTACAAGTATGTACAAGAATGTACAAGTTTGTACAAGTGTGTACAAGTGTGTACAAGGTTGTACAAGTGTGTACAAGGTTGTACAAGTGTGTACAAGGTTGTACAAGTGTGTACAAGGTTGTACAAGTGTTTACAAGGGTGTACAAGTATGTACAAGAATGTACAAGTTTGTACAAGTGTGTACAAGTGTGTACAAGGTTGTACAAGTGTGTACAAGGTTGTACAAGTGTGTACAAGGTTGTACAAGTGTGTACAAGGTTGTACAAGTGTGTACAAAGGTGTACAAGTGTGTACAAGGTTGTACAAGTGTGTACAAGGTTGAACAAGTGAGTACAAGGTTGTAAAAGGTTGTACAATTGTGTACAAGGTTGTACAAGTGTGTACAAGGTTGTACAAGTGTGTACAAGGGTGTACAAGTTTGTACAAGTGTGTACAAGTTTGTACAAGGGTGTACAAAAGTGTACAAGGGGGCACAAGTTTGTACAAGGGTGTACAAGTGTGTACAAGGGTGTACAGGTTTGTACAAGGTTGTACAAGTGTTTACAAGGTTGTACAAGTGTGTACAAGGTTGCACAAGTGTGTACAAGAGTGTACAATCGTGTACAAGCTTGTACAAGTGTGTACAAGGGTGTACAGGTTTGTACAAGGTTGTACAAGTGTGTACAAGGTTTTACAATTGTGTACAAGGTTGTACAAGTGTGTACAAGGTTGTACAAGTGTGTACAAGTTTGTACAAGTGTGTACAAGCTTGTACAAGTGTGTACAAGGTTGTACAAGTGTGTACATGGTTGTTCAAGTGTGTACATGTTTGTACAAGTGTGTTTAAGTTTGTACAAGGTTGTACAAATGTGTACAAGGGTGTACAAAAGTGTACAAGGTTGAAAAAGTTTGTACAAGGGTGTACAAGTGTGTACAAGCTTGTACAAGTGTGTACAAGGGTGTACAGGTTTGTACAAGGTTGTACAAATGTGTACAAGGATGTACAAGTATGTACAAGAATGTACAATTTTGTACAAGTGTGTACAAGTTTGTAAAAGGTTGTACAAGTGTGTACAAGGGTGAACAAGTGTGTACAAGGTTGTACAAGTGTGTACAAGCTTGTACAAGTGTGTACAAGGGTGTACAAGTGTGTACAAGGTTGTACAAGTGTGTACAAGCTTGTACAAGTGTGTACAAGGGTGTACAAGTGTGTACAAGCTTGTACAAGTGTGTACAAGGGTGTACAAGTGTGTACAAGCTTGTACAAGTGTGTACAAGGGTGTACAAGTGTGTACAAGGTTGTACAAGTTTTTACAAGGTTGTACAAGTGTGTACAAGGTTGTACAAGTGTGTACAAGGTTGTACAAAAGTGTACAAGGTTGTACAAGTGTGTACAAGGTTGTATAAGTGTGTACAAGGTTGAAAAAGTGTGTACAAGGTTGTACAAGTGTGTACAAGGTTGTACAAGTGTGGACAAGGTTTTACAAGTGTGTACAAAGGTGTACAATTGTGTACAAGGTTGTACAAGTGTGTACAAGGTTGTACAAGTGTGTACAAGGTTGTACAAGTGTGTACAAGGTTGTACAAGTGTGTACAAGGTTGTACAAGGTTGTACAATTGTGTACAAGGTTGCACAAGTGTGTACAAGGTTGTACAAGTGTGTACAAGGTTGTACAAGTGAGTACAAGGGTGTACAAGTTTGTACAAGTGTGTACAAGTTTGTACAAGTGTGTACAAGTTTGTACAAGGTTGTACAAATGTATACAAGGGTGTACAAAAGTGTACAAGGGTGCACAAGTTTGTACAAGGGTGTACAAGTGTGTACAAGCTTGTACAAGTGTGTACAAGCTTGTACAAGTGTGTACAAGGGTGTACAGGTTTGTACAAGGTTGTACAAGTGTTTACAAGGGTGTACAAGTATGTACAAGAATGTACAAGTTTGTACAAGTGTGTACAAGTGTGTACAAGGTTGTACAAGTGTGTACAAGGTTGTACAAGTGTGTACAAGGTTGTACAAGTGTGTACAAGGTTGTACAAGTGTGAACAAGGTTGTACAAGTGTTTACAAGAGTGTACAGGTATGTACAAGGTTGTACAAGGTTTTACAAGGTTGTACAAGTGTTTACAAGGTTGTACAAGTGTGTACAAGGTTGTACAAGTGTGTACAAGGTTGTACAAGTGTGTACAAGGTTGTATAAGTGTGTACAAGGTTGAAAAAGTGTGTACAAAGTTGCACAAGTGTGTACAAGGTTGTACAAGTGTGTACAAGGTTGTACAAGTGTGTACAAAGATGTACAAGTGTGTACAAGGTTGTACAAGTGTGTACAAGGTTGTACAAGTGTGTACAAGGTTGTACAAGTGTGTACAAGGTTGTACAAGGTTGTACAATTGTGTACAAGGTTGTACATGTGTGTACAAGGTTGTACAAGTGTGTACAAGGGTGTACAAGTTTGTACAAGTGTGTACAAGTTTGTACAATTGTGTACAAGTTTGTACAAGGTTGTACAAATGTATACAAGGGTGTACAAAAGTGTACAAGGGTGCACAAGTTTGTACAAGGGTGTACAAGTGTGTACAAGCTTGTACAAGTGTGTACAAGGGTGTACAGGTTTGTACAAGGTTGTACAAGTGTTTACAAGGGTGTACAAGTATGTACAAGAATGTACAAGTTTGTACAAGTGTGTACAAGTTTGTAAAAGGTTGTACAAGTGTGTACAAGGGTGTACAAGTGTGTACAAGGGTGCACAAGTGTGTACAAGCTTGTACAAGTGTGTACAAGGGTGTACAGGTTTGTACAAGGTTGTACAAGTGTGTACAAGGATGTACAAGTATGTACAAGAATGTACAATTTTGTACAAGTGTGTACAAGTTTGTAAAAGGTTGTACAAGTGTGTACAAGGGTGTACAAGTGTGTACAAGGTTGTACAAGTGTGTACAAGCTTGTACAAGTGTGTACAAGGGTGTACAAGTGTGTACAAGCTTGTACAAGTGTGTACAAGGGTGTACAAGTGTGTACAAGGTTGTACAAGTTTTTACAAGGTTGTACAAGTATGTACAAGGTTGTACAAGTGTGTACAAGGTTGTACAAGTGTGTACAAGGTTGTACAAGTGTGTACAAGGTTGTATAAGTGTGTACAAGGTTGAAAAAGTGTGTACAAGGTTGTACAAGTGTGTACAAGGTTGTACAAGTGTGGACAAGGTTTTACAAGTGTGTACAAAGGTGTACAATTGTGTACAAGGTTGTAAAAGTGTGTACAAGGTTGTACAAGTGTGTACAAGGTTGTACAAGTGTGTACAAGGTTGTACAAGGTTGTACAATTGTGTACAAGGTTGTACAAGTGTGTACAAGGTTGTACAAGTGTGTACAAGGTTGTACAAGTGTGTACAAGGTTGTACAAGTGAGTACAAGGGTGTACAAGTTTGTACAAGTGTGTACAAGTTTGTACAAGTGTGTACAAGTTTGTACAAGGTTGTACAAATGTATACAAGGGTGTACAAAAGTGTACAAGGGTGCACAAGTTTGTACAAGGGTGTACAAGTGTGTACAAGCTTGAACAAGTGTGTACAAGCTTGTACAAGTGTGTACAAGGGTGTACAGGTTTGTACAAGGTTGTACAAGTGTTTACAAGGGTGTACAAGTATGTACAAGAATGTACAAGTTTGTACAAGTGTGTACAAGTGTGTACAAGGTTGTACAAGTGTGTACAAGGTTGTACAAGTGTGTACAAGGTTGTACAAGTGTGTACAAGGTTGTACAAGTGTTTACAAGGGTGTACAAGTATGTACAAGAATGTACAAGTTTGTACAAGTGTGTACAAGTGTGTACAAGGTTGTACAAGTGTGTACAAGGTTGTACAAGTGTGTACAAGGTTGTACAAGTGTGTACAAGGTTGTACAAGTGTGTACAAAGGTGTACAAGTGTGTACAAGGTTGTACAAGTGTGTACAAGGTTGAACAAGTGAGTACAAGGTTGTAAAAGGTTGTACAATTGTGTACAAGGTTGTACAAGTGTGTACAAGGTTGTACAAGTGTGTACAAGGGTGTACAAGTTTGTACAAGTGTGTACAAGTTTGTACAAGGGTGTACAAAAGTGTACAAGGGGGCACAAGTTTGTACAAGGGTGTACAAGTGTGTACAAGGGTGTACAGGTTTGTACAAGGTTGTACAAGTGTTTACAAGGTTGTACAAGTGTGTACAAGGTTGCACAAGTGTGTACAAGAGTGTACAATCGTGTACAAGCTTGTACAAGTGTGTACAAGGGTGTACAGGTTTGTACAAGGTTGTACAAGTGTGTACAAGGTTTTACAATTGTGTACAAGGTTGTACAAGTGTGTACAAGGTTGTACAAGTGTGTACAAGTTTGTACAAGTGTGTACAAGCTTGTACAAGTGTGTACAAGGTTGTACAAGTGTGTACATGGTTGTTCAAGTGTGTACATGTTTGTACAAGTGTGTTTAAGTTTGTACAAGGTTGTACAAATGTGTACAAGGGTGTACAAAAGTGTACAAGGTTGAAAAAGTTTGTACAAGGGTGTACAAGTGTGTACAAGCTTGTACAAGTGTGTACAAGGGTGTACAGGTTTGTACAAGGTTGTACAAATGTGTACAAGGATGTACAAGTATGTACAAGAATGTACAATTTTGTACAAGTGTGTACAAGTTTGTAAAAGGTTGTACAAGTGTGTACAAGGGTGAACAAGTGTGTACAAGGTTGTACAAGTGTGTACAAGCTTGTACAAGTGTGTACAAGGGTGTACAAGTGTGTACAAGGTTGTACAAGTTTTTACAAGGTTGTACAAGTGTGTACAAGGTTGTACAAGTGTGTACAAGGTTGTACAAGTGTGTACAAGGTTGTACAAGTGTGTACAAGGTTGTATAAGTGTGTACAAGGTTGAAAAAGTGTGTACAAGGTTGTACAAGTGTGTACAAGGTTGTACAAGTGTGTACAAGGTTGTACAAGTGTGTACAAAGGTGTACAAGTGTGTACAAGGTTGTACAAGGTTGTACAATTGTGTACAAGGTTGTACATGTGTGTACAAGATTGTACAAGTGTGTACAAGGTTGTACAAGTGTGTACAAGGGTTTACAAGTTTGTACAAGTGTGTACAAGTTTGTACAATTGTGTACAAGTTTGTACAAGGTTGTACAAATGTATACAAGGGTGTACAAAAGTGTACAAGGGTGCACAAGTTTGTACAAGGGTGTACAAGTGTGTACAAGCTTGTACAAGTGTGTACAAGCTTGTACAAGTGTGTACAAGGGTGTACAGGTTTGTACAAGGTTGTACAAGTGTTTACAAGGGTGTACAAGTATGTACAAGAATGTACAAGTTTGTACAAGTGTGTACAAGTTTGTAAAAGGTTGTACAAGTGTGTACAAGGGTGTACAAGTGTGTACAAGGGTGCACAAGTGTGTACAAGCTTGTACAAGTGTGTACAAGGGTGTACAAGTTTGTACAAGGTTGTACAAGTGTGTACAAGGATGTACAAGTATGTACAAGAATGTACAATTTTGTACAAGTGTGTACAAGTTTGTAAAAGGTTGTACAAGTGTGTACAAGGGTGTACAAGTGTGTACAAGGTTGTACAAGTGTGTACAAGCTTGTACAAGTGTGTACAAGGGTGTACAAGTGTGTACAAGCTTGTACAAGTGTGTACAAGGGTGTACAAGTGTGTACAAGGTTGTACAAGTTTTTACAAGGTTGTACAAGTGTGTACAAGGTTGTACAAGTGTGTACAAGGTTGTACAAGTGTTTACAAGGTTGTACAAGTGTGTACAAGGTTGTATAAGTGTGTACAAGGTTGAAAAAGTGTGTACAAGGTTGTACAAGTGTGTACAAGGTTGTACAAGTGTGGACAAGGTTGTACAAGTGTGTACAAAGGTGTACAATTGTGTACAAGGTTGTACAAGTGTGTACAAGGTTGTACAAGTGTGTACAAGGTTGTACAAGTGTGTACAAGGTTGTACAAGGTTGTACAATTGTGTACAAGGTTGTACAAGTGTGTACAAAGTTGTACAAGTGTGTACAAGGTTGTACAAGTGTGTACAAGGTTGTACAAGTGATTACAAGGGTGTACAAGTTTGTACAAGTGTGTACAAGTTTGTACAAGTGTGTACAAGTTTGTACAAGGTTGTACAAATGTATACAAGGGTGTACAAAAGTGTACAAGGGTGCACAAGTTTGTACAAGGGTGTACAAGTGTGTACAAGCTTGTACAAGTGTGTACAAGCTTGTACAAGTGTGTACAAGGGTGTACAGGTTTGTACAAGGTTGTACAAGTGTTTACAAGTGTGTACAAGTATGTACAAGAATGTACAAGTTTGTACAAGTGTGTACAAGTGTGTACAAGGTTGTACAAGTGTGTACAAGGTTGTACAAGTGTGTACAAGGTTGTACAAGTGTGTACAAGGTTGTACAAGTGTTTACAAGGGTGTACAAGTATGTACAAGAATGTACAAGTTTGTACAAGTGTGTACAAGTGTGTACAAGGTTGTACAAGTGTGTACAAGGTTGTACAAGTGTGTACAAGGTTGTACAAGTGTGTACAAGGTTGTACAAGTGTGTACAAAGGTGTACAAGTGTGTACAAGGTTGTACAAGTGTGTACAAGGTTGAACAAGTGAGTACAAGGTTGTAAAAGGTTGTACAATTGTGTACAAGGTTGTACAAGTGTGTACAAGGTTGTACAAGTGTGTACAAGGGTGTACAAGTTTGTACAAGTGTGTACAAGTTTGTACAAGTGTGTACAAGTTTGTACAAGGGTGTACAAAAGTGTACAAGGGTGCACAAGTTTGTACAAGGGTGTACAAGTGTGTACAAGGGTGTACAGGTTTGTACAAGGATGTACAAGTGTGTACAAGGTTTTACAATTGTGTACAAGGTTGTACAAGTGTGTACAAGGTTGTACAAGTGTGTACAAGTTTGTACAAGTGTGTACAAGCTTGTACAAGTGTGTACAAGGTTGTACAAGTGTGTACATGGTTGTTCAAGTGTGTACATGTTTGTACAAGTGTGTTTAAGTTTGTACAAGGTTGTACAAATGTGTACAAGGGTGTACAAAAGTGTACAAGGGTGCACAAGTTTGTACAAGGGTGTACAAGTGTGTACAAGCTTGTATAAGTGTGTACAAGGGTGTACAGGTTTGTACAAGGTTGTACAAATGTGTACAAGGATGTACAAGTATGTACAAGAATGTACAATTTTGTACAAGTGTGTACAAGTTTGTAAAAGGTTGTACAAGTGTGTACAAGGGTGAACAAGTGTGTACAAGGTTGTACAAGTGTGTACAAGCTTGTACAAGTGTGTACAAGGGTGTACAAGTGTGTACAAGGTTGTACAAGTTTTTACAAGGTTGTACAAGTGTGTACAAGGTTGTATAAGTGTGTACAAGGTTGAAAAAGTGTGTACAAGGTTGTACAAGTGTGTACAAGGTTGTACAAGTGTGTACAAGGTTGTACAAGTGTGTACAAGGTTGTACAAGTGTGTACAAGGTTGTACAAGTGTGTACAAAGGTGTACAAGTGTGTACAAGGTTGTACAAGTGTGTACAAGGTTGTACAAGTGTGTACAAGGTTGTACAAGTGTGTACAAGGTTGTACAATTGTGTATAAGGTTGTACATGTGTGTACAAGGTTGTACAAGTGTGTACAAGGTTGTACAAGTGTGTACAAGGGTGTACAAGGTTGTACAAATGTATACAAGGGTGTACAAAAGTGTACAAGGGTGCACAAGTTTGTACAAGGGTGTACAAGTGTGTACAAGCTTGTACAAGTGTGTACAAGCTTGTACAAGTGTGTACAAGGGTGTACAGGTTTGTACAAGGTTGTACAAGTGTTTACAAGGGTGTACAAGTATGTACAAGAATGTACAAGTTTGTACAAGTGTGTACAAGTTTGTAAAAGGTTGTACAAGTGTGTACAAGGGTGTACAAGTGTGTACAAGGGTGCACAAGTGTGTACAAGCTTGTACAAGTGTGTACAAGGGTGTACAGGTTTGTACAAGGTTGTACAAGTGTGTACAAGGATGTACAAGTATGTACAAGAATGTACAATTTTGTACAAGTGTGTACAAGTTTGTAAAAGGTTGTACAAGTGTGTACAAGGGTGTACAAGTGTGTACAAGGTTGTACAAGTGTGTACAAGCTTGTACAAGTGTGTACAAGCTTGTACAAGTGTGTACAAGGGTGTACAAGTGTGTACAAGCTTGTACAAGTGTGTACAAGAATGTACAAGTTTGTACAAGTGTGTACAAGTGTGTACAAGGTTGTACAAGTGTGTACAAGGTTGTACAAGTGTGTACAAGGTTGTACAAGTGTGTACAAGGTTGTACAAGTGTGTACAAGGTTGTACAAGTGTGTACAAAGGTGTACAAGTGTGTACAAGGTTGTACAAGTGTGTACAAGGTTGAACAAGTGTGTACAAGGTTGTACAAGGTTGTACAAGGTTGTACAATTGTGTACAAGGTTGTACAAGTGTGTACAAGGTTGTACAAGTGTGTACAAGGGTGTACAAGTTTGTACAAGTGTGTACAAGTTTGTACAAGTGTGTACAAGTTTGTACAAGGTTGTACAAATGTATACAAGGGTGTACAAAAGTGTACAAGGGTGCACAAGTTTGTACAAGGTTGTACAAGTGTGTACAAGCTTGTACAAGTGTGTACAAGGTTGTACAAGTGTGTACAAGGTTGTACAAGTGTGTACAAGGTTGTACAAGTGTGTACAAGGTCTCACAAGTGTGTACAAGGGTGTACAATCGTGTACAAGCTTGTACAATCGTGTACAAGCTTGTACAATCGTGTACAAGCTTGTACAAGTGTGTACAAGGGTTTACAGGTTTGTACAAGGTTGTACAAGTGTGTACAAGGGTGTACAAATGTGTACAAGGATGTAAAAGTTTATACAAGTGTGTACAAGTTTGTACAAGGTTGTTTAAGTGTGTACAATGTTTTACAATTGTGTACAAGGTTGTACAAGTGTGTACAAGGTTGTACAAGTGTGTACAAGGATGTACAAGTGTGTACAAGGTTGTACAAGTGTGTACAAGTTTGTACAAGTGTGTACAAGTTTGTACAAGGTTGTACAAATGTGTACAAGGGTGTACAAAAGTGTACAAGGCTGCACAAGTTTGTACAAGGGTGTACAAGTGTGTACAAGGGTGTACAGGTTTGTACAAGGTTGTACAAGTGTGTACAAGCTTAAACAAGTGTTTACAAGGTTGTACAAGTGTTTACAAGGTTGTACAAGTGTGTACAAGGTTTTACAATTGTGTACAAGGTTGTACAAGTATGTACAAGGTTGTACAAGTGTGTACAAGGTTGTACAAGTGTGTACAAGCTTGTACAAGTGTGTACAAGGTTGTACAAGTGTGTACATGGTTGTTCAAGTGTGTACATGTTTGTACAAGTGTGTTTAAGTTTGTACAAGGTTGTACAAATGTGTACAAGGGTGTACAAAAGTGTACAAGGGTGCACAAGTTTGTACAAGGGTGTACAAGTGTGTACAAGCTTGTACAAGTGTGTACAATGGTGTACAGGTTTGTACTAGGTTGTACAAATATGTACAAGGATGTACAAGTATGTACAAAAATGTACAATTTTGTACAAGTGTGTACAAGTTTGTAAAAGGTTGTACAAGTGTGTACAAGGGTGAACAAGTGTGTACAAGGTTGTACAAGTGTGTACAAGCTTGTACAAGTGTGTACAAGCTTGTACAAGTGTGTACAAGGGTGTACAAGTGTGTACAAGGTTGTACAAGTTTTTACAAGTTTGTACAAGTGTGTACAAGGTTGTACAAGTGTGTACAAGGTTGTACAAGTGTGTACAAGGTTGTACAAGTTTGTACAAGTGTGTACAAGGTTGTACAAGTGTGTACAAGGGTGTACAAGTTTGTACAAGTGTGTACAAGTTTGTACAATTGTGTACAAGTTTGTACAAGGTTGTACAAATGTATACAAGGGTGCACAAGTGTGTACAAGGGTGTACAATCGTGTACAAGCTTGTACAAGTGTGTACAAGGGTGTACAGGTTTGTACAAGGTTGTACAAGTGTGTACAAGGGTGTACTAATGTGTACAAGGATGTAAAAGTTTGTACAAGTGTGTACAAGTTTGTACAAGGTTGTACAAGTAAGTACAAGTTTGTACAAGAATGTACAAGTGTGTACAAGGTTTTACAATTGTGTAAAAAGTTGTACAAGTGTGTACAAGGTTGTACAAGCGTGTACAAGGTTGTACAATTGTGTACAAGGTTGTACAAGTGTGTACAAGGTTGTACAAGTGTGTACAAGTTTGTTCAAGTGTGTACAAGTTTGTACAAGGTTGTACAAATGTGTACAAGGGTGTACAAATGTGTACAAGGGTGCACAAGTTTGTACAAGGGTGTACAAGTGTGTACAAGCTTGTACAAGTGTGTACAAGCTTGTACAAGGGTTTACAGGTTTGTACAAGGTTGTACAAGTGTGTACAAGGGTGTACAAGTATGTACAAGAATGTACAAGTTTGTACAAGTGTGTACAAGGGTGTACAAGTATGTACAAGAATGTACAAGTTTGTACAAGTGTGTACAAGGATGTACAAATGTGTACAAGGATGTAAAAGTTTGTACAAGTGTGTACAAGTTTGTACAAGGTTGTACAAGGTTGTACAAGTGTGTACAAGGTTGTACAAGTGTGTACAAGGTTGTACAAGTGTGTACAAGGTTGTACAAGTGTGTACAAAGTTGTACAAGTGTGTACAAGGGTGCACAAGTGTGTACAAGGGTGTACAATCGTGTACAAGCTTGTACAATCGTGTACATGCTTGTTTCAAGTTTGTACAAGGGTTTACAGGTTTGTAAAAGGTTGTACAAGTGTGTACAAGGGTGTACAAGTATGTACAAGAATGTACAAGTTTGTACAAGTGTGTACAAGGGTGTACAAATGTGTACAAGGATGTAAAAGTTTGTACAAGTGTGTACAAGTTTGTACAAGGTTGTACAAGGTTGTACAAGTGTGTACAAGGTTGTACAAGTGTGTACAAGGTTGTACAAGTGTGTAAAAGTTTGTACAAGTGTGTACAAGTTTGTACAAGGTTGTACAAATGTGTACAAGGGTGTACAAAAGTGTACAAGGGTGCACAAGTATGTACAAGAATGTACAAGTTTGTACAAGTGTGTACAAGTTTGTAAAAGGTTGTACAAGTGTGTACAAGGGTGTACAAGTGTGTACAAGGGTGCACAAGTGTGTACAAGCTTGTACAAGTGTGTACAAGGGTGTACAGGTTTGTACAAGGTTGTACAAGTGTGTACAAGGATGTACAAGTATGTACAAGAATGTACAATTTTGTACAAGTGTGTACAAGTTTGTAAAAGGTTGTACAAGTGTGTACAAGGGTGTACAAGTGTGTACAAGGTTGTACAAGTGTGTACAAGCTTGTACAAGTGTGTACAAGGGTGTACAAGTGTGTACAAGCTTGTACAAGTGTGTACAAGAATGTACAAGTTTGTACAAGTGTGTACAAGTGTGTACAAGGTTGTACAAGTGTGTACAAGGTTGTACAAGTTTGTACAAGTGTGTACAAGGTTGTACAAGTGTGTACAAGGGTGTACAAGTTTGTACAAGTGTGTACAAGTTTGTACAATTGTGTACAAGTTTGTACAAGGTTGTACAAATGTATACAAGGGTGCACAAGTGTGTACAAGGGTGTACAATCGTGTACAAGCTTGTACAAGTGTGTACAAGGGTGTACAGGTTTGTACAAGGTTGTACAAGTGTGTACAAGGGTGTACTAATGTGTACAAGGATGTAAAAGTTTGTACAAGTGTGTACAAGTTTGTACAAGGTTGTACAAGTAAGTACAAGTTTGTACAAGAATGTACAAGTGTGTACAAGGTTTTACAATTGTGTAAAAAGTTGTACAAGTGTGTACAAGGTTGTACAAGCGTGTACAAGGTTGTACAATTGTGTACAAGGTTGTACAAGTGTGTACAAGGTTGTACAAGTGTGTACAAGTTTGTTCAAGTGTGTACAAGTTTGTACAAGGTTGTACAAATGTGTACAAGGGTGTACAAATGTGTACAAGGGTGCACAAGTTTGTACAAGGGTGTACAAGTGTGTACAAGCTTGTACAAGTGTGTACAAGCTTGTACAAGGGTTTACAGGTTTGTACAAGGTTGTACAAGTGTGTACAAGGGTGTACAAGTATGTACAAGAATGTACAAGTTTGTACAAGTGTGTACAAGGGTGTACAAGTATGTACAAGAATGTACAAGTTTGTACAAGTGTGTACAAGGATGTACAAATGTGTACAAGGATGTAAAAGTTTGTACAAGTGTGTACAAGTTTGTACAAGGTTGTACAAGGTTGTACAAGTGTGTACAAGGTTGTACAAGTGTGTACAAGGTTGTACAAGTGTGTACAAGGTTGTACAAGTGTGTACAAAGTTGTACAAGTGTGTACAAGGGTGCACAAGTGTGTACAAGGGTGTACAATCGTGTACAAGCTTGTACAATCGTGTACATGCTTGTTTCAAGTTTGTACAAGGGTTTACAGGTTTGTAAAAGGTTGTACAAGTGTGTACAAGGGTGTACAAGTATGTACAAGAATGTACAAGTTTGTACAAGTGTGTACAAGGGTGTACAAATGTGTACAAGGATGTAAAAGTTTGTACAAGTGTGTACAAGTTTGTACAAGGTTGTACAAGGTTGTACAAGTGTGTACAAGGTTGTACAAGTGTGTACAAGGTTGTAAAAGTGTGTAAAAGTTTGTACAAGTGTGTACAAGTTTGTACAAGGTTGTACAAATGTGTACAAGGGTGTACAAAAGTGTACAAGGGTGCACAAGTATGTACAAGAATGTACAAGTTTGTACAAGTGTGTACAAGTTTGTAAAAGGTTGTACAAGTGTGTACAAGGGTGTACAAGTGTGTACAAGGGTGCACAAGTGTGTACAAGCTTGTACAAGTGTGTACAAGGGTGTACAGGTTTGTACAAGGTTGTACAAGTGTGTACAAGGATGTACAAGTATGTACAAGAATGTACAATTTTGTACAAGTGTGTACAAGTTTGTAAAAGGTTGTACAAGTGTGTACAAGGGTGTACAAGTGTGTACAAGGTTGTACAAGTGTGTACAAGCTTGTACAAGTGTGTACAAGGGTGTACAAGTGTGTACAAGCTTGTACAAGTGTGTACAAGAATGTACAAGTTTGTACAAGTGTGTACAAGTGTGTACAAGGTTGTACAAGTGTGTACAAGGTTGTACAAGTGTGTACAAGGTTGTACAAGTGTGTACAAGGTTGTACAAGTGTGTACAAGGTTGTACAAGTGTGTACAAAGGTGTACAAGTGTGTACAAGGTTGTACAAGTGTGTACAAGGTTGAACAAGTGTGTACAAGGTTGTACAAGGTTGTACAATTGTGTACAAGGTTGTACAAGTGTGTACAAGGTTGTACAAGTGTGTACAAGGGTGTACAAGTTTGTACAAGTGTGTACAAGTTTGTACAAGTGTGTACAAGTTTGTACAAGGTTGTACAAATGTATACAAGGGTGTACAAAAGTGTACAAGGGTGCACAAGTTTGTACAAGGTTGTACAAGTGTGTACAAGCTTGTACAAGTGTGTACAAGGTTGTACAAGTGTGTACAAGGTTGTACAAGTGTGTACAAGGTTGTACAAGTGTGTACAAGGTCTCACAAGTGTGTACAAGGGTGTACAATCGTGTACAAGCTTGTACAATCGTGTACAAGCTTGTACAAGTGTGTACAAGGGTTTACAGGTTTGTACAAGGTTGTACAAGTGTGTACAAGGGTGTACAAATGTGACAAGGATGTAAAAGTTTATACAAGTGTGTACAAGTTTGTACAAGGTTGTTTAAGTGTGTACAATGTTTTACAATTGTGTACAAGGTTGTACAAGTGTGTACAAGGTTGTACAAGTGTGTACAAGGATGTACAAGTGTGTACAAGGTTGTACAAGTGTGTACAAGTTTGTACAAGTGTGTACAAGTTTGTACAAGGTTGTACAAATGTGTACAAGGGTGTACAAAAGTGTACAAGGCTGCACAAGTTTGTACAAGGGTGTACAAGTGTGTACAAGGGTGTACAGGTTTGTACAAGGTTGTACAAGTGTGTACAAGCTTGAACAAGTGTGTACAAGGTTGTACAAGTGTTTACAAGGTTGTACAAGTGTGTACAAGGTTTTACAATTGTGTACAAGGTTGTACAAGTGTGTACAAGGTTGTACAAGTGTGTACAAGTTTGTACAAGTGTGTACAAGCTTGTACAAGTGTGTACAAGGTTGTACAAGTGTGTACATGGTTGTTCAAGTGTGTACATGTTTGTACAAGTGTGTTTAAGTTTGTACAAGGTTGTACAAATGTGTACAAGGGTGTACAAAAGTGTACAAGGTTGAAAAAGTTTGTACAAGGGTGTACAAGTGTGTACAAGCTTGTACAAGTGTGTACAAGGGTGTACAGGTTTGTACAAGGTTGTACAAATGTGTACAAGGATGTACAAGTATGTACAAGAATGTACAATTTTGTACAAGTGTGTACAAGTTTGTAAAAGGTTGTACAAGTGTGTACAAGGGTGAACAAGTGTGTACAAGGTTGTACAAGTGTGTACAAGCTTGTACAAGTGTGTACAAGGGTGTACAAGTGTGTACAAGGTTGTACAAGTTTTTACAAGGTTGTACAAGTGTGTACAAGGTTGTACAAGTGTGTACAAGGTTGTACAAGTGTGTACAAGGTTGTACAAGTGTGTACAAGGTTGTATAAGTGTGTACAAGGTTGAAAAAGTGTGTACAAGGTTGTACAAGTGTGTACAAGGTTGTACAAGTGTGTACAAGGTTGTACAAGTGTGTACAAAGGTGTACAAGTGTGTACAAGGTTGTACAAGGTTGTACAATTGTGTACAAGGTTGTACATGTGTGTACAAGATTGTACAAGTGTGTACAAGGTTGTACAAGTGTGTACAAGGGTTTACAAGTTTGTACAAGTGTGTACAAGTTTGTACAATTGTGTACAAGTTTGTACAAGGTTGTACAAATGTATACAAGGGTGTACAAAAGTGTACAAGGGTGCACAAGTTTGTACAAGGGTGTACAAGTGTGTACAAGCTTGTACAAGTGTGTACAAGCTTGTACAAGTGTGTACAAGGGTGTACAGGTTTGTACAAGGTTGTACAAGTGTTTACAAGGGTGTACAAGTATGTACAAGAATGTACAAGTTTGTACAAGTGTGTACAAGTTTGTAAAAGGTTGTACAAGTGTGTACAAGGGTGTACAAGTGTGTACAAGGGTGCACAAGTGTGTACAAGCTTGTACAAGTGTGTACAAGGGTGTACAAGTTTGTACAAGGTTGTACAAGTGTGTACAAGGATGTACAAGTATGTACAAGAATGTACAATTTTGTACAAGTGTGTACAAGTTTGTAAAAGGTTGTACAAGTGTGTACAAGGGTGTACAAGTGTGTACAAGGTTGTACAAGTGTGTACAAGCTTGTACAAGTGTGTACAAGGGTGTACAAGTGTGTACAAGCTTGTACAAGTGTGTACAAGGGTGTACAAGTGTGTACAAGGTTGTACAAGTTTTTACAAGGTTGTACAAGTGTGTACAAGGTTGTACAAGTGTGTACAAGGTTGTACAAGTGTTTACAAGGTTGTACAAGTGTGTACAAGGTTGTATAAGTGTGTACAAGGTTGAAAAAGTGTGTACAAGGTTGTACAAGTGTGTACAAGGTTGTACAAGTGTGGACAAGGTTGTACAAGTGTGTACAAAGGTGTACAATTGTGTACAAGGTTGTACAAGTGTGTACAAGGTTGTACAAGTGTGTACAAGGTTGTACAAGTGTGTACAAGGTTGTACAAGGTTGTACAATTGTGTACAAGGTTGTACAAGTGTGTACAAAGTTGTACAAGTGTGTACAAGGTTGTACAAGTGTGTACAAGGTTGTACAAGTGATTACAAGGGTGTACAAGTTTGTACAAGTGTGTACAAGTTTGTACAAGTGTGTACAAGTTTGTACAAGGTTGTACAAATGTATACAAGGGTGTACAAAAGTGTACAAGGGTGCACAAGTTTGTACAAGGGTGTACAAGTGTGTACAAGCTTGTACAAGTGTGTACAAGCTTGTACAAGTGTGTACAAGGGTGTACAGGTTTGTACAAGGTTGTACAAGTGTTTACAAGTGTGTACAAGTATGTACAAGAATGTACAAGTTTGTACAAGTGTGTACAAGTGTGTACAAGGTTGTACAAGTGTGTACAAGGTTGTACAAGTGTGTACAAGGTTGTACAAGTGTGTACAAGGTTGTACAAGTGTTTACAAGGGTGTACAAGTATGTACAAGAATGTACAAGTTTGTACAAGTGTGTACAAGTGTGTACAAGGTTGTACAAGTGTGTACAAGGTTGTACAAGTGTGTACAAGGTTGTACAAGTGTGTACAAGGTTGTACAAGTGTGTACAAAGGTGTACAAGTGTGTACAAGGTTGTACAAGTGTGTACAAGGTTGAACAAGTGAGTACAAGGTTGTAAAAGGTTGTACAATTGTGTACAAGGTTGTACAAGTGTGTACAAGGTTGTACAAGTGTGTACAAGGGTGTACAAGTTTGTACAAGTGTGTACAAGTTTGTACAAGTGTGTACAAGTTTGTACAAGGGTGTACAAAAGTGTACAAGGGTGCACAAGTTTGTACAAGGGTGTACAAGTGTGTACAAGGGTGTACAGGTTTGTACAAGGATGTACAAGTGTGTACAAGGTTTTACAATTGTGTACAAGGTTGTACAAGTGTGTACAAGGTTGTACAAGTGTGTACAAGTTTGTACAAGTGTGTACAAGCTTGTACAAGTGTGTACAAGGTTGTACAAGTGTGTACATGGTTGTTCAAGTGTGTACATGTTTGTACAAGTGTGTTTAAGTTTGTACAAGGTTGTACAAATGTGTACAAGGGTGTACAAAAGTGTACAAGGGTGCACAAGTTTGTACAAGGGTGTACAAGTGTGTACAAGCTTGTATAAGTGTGTACAAGGGTGTACAGGTTTGTACAAGGTTGTACAAATGTGTACAAGGATGTACAAGTATGTACAAGAATGTACAATTTTGTACAAGTGTGTACAAGTTTGTAAAAGGTTGTACAAGTGTGTACAAGGGTGAACAAGTGTGTACAAGGTTGTACAAGTGTGTACAAGCTTGTACAAGTGTGTACAAGGGTGTACAAGTGTGTACAAGGTTGTACAAGTTTTTACAAGGTTGTACAAGTGTGTACAAGGTTGTATAAGTGTGTACAAGGTTGAAAAAGTGTGTACAAGGTTGTACAAGTGTGTACAAGGTTGTACAAGTGTGTACAAGGTTGTACAAGTGTGTACAAGGTTGTACAAGTGTGTACAAGGTTGTACAAGTGTGTACAAAGGTGTACAAGTGTGTACAAGGTTGTACAAGTGTGTACAAGGTTGTACAAGTGTGTACAAGGTTGTACAAGTGTGTACAAGGTTGTACAATTGTGTATAAGGTTGTACATGTGTGTACAAGGTTGTACAAGTGTGTACAAGGTTGTACAAGTGTGTACAAGGGTGTACAAGGTTGTACAAATGTATACAAGGGTGTACAAAAGTGTACAAGGGTGCACAAGTTTGTACAAGGGTGTACAAGTGTGTACAAGCTTGTACAAGTGTGTACAAGCTTGTACAAGTGTGTACAAGGGTGTACAGGTTTGTACAAGGTTGTACAAGTGTTTACAAGGGTGTACAAGTATGTACAAGAATGTACAAGTTTGTACAAGTGTGTACAAGTTTGTAAAAGGTTGTACAAGTGTGTACAAGGGTGTACAAGTGTGTACAAGGGTGCACAAGTGTGTACAAGCTTGTACAAGTGTGTACAAGGGTGTACAGGTTTGTACAAGGTTGTACAAGTGTGTACAAGGATGTACAAGTATGTACAAGAATGTACAATTTTGTACAAGTGTGTACAAGTTTGTAAAAGGTTGTACAAGTGTGTACAAGGGTGTACAAGTGTGTACAAGGTTGTACAAGTGTGTACAAGCTTGTACAAGTGTGTACAAGCTTGTACAAGTGTGTACAAGGGTGTACAAGTGTGTACAAGCTTGTACAAGTGTGTACAAGAATGTACAAGTTTGTACAAGTGTGTACAAGTGTGTACAAGGTTGTACAAGTGTGTACAAGGTTGTACAAGTGTGTACAAGGTTGTACAAGTGTGTACAAGGTTGTACAAGTGTGTACAAGGTTGTACAAGTGTGTACAAAGGTGTACAAGTGTGTACAAGGTTGTACAAGTGTGTACAAAGGTGTACAAGTGTGTACAAGGTTGTACAAGTGTGTACAAGGTTGAACAAGTGTGTACAAGGTTGTACAAGGTTGTACAAGGTTGTACAATTGTGTACAAGGTTGTACAAGTGTGTACAAGGTTGTACAAGTGTGTACAAGGGTGTACAAGTTTGTACAAGTGTGTACAAGTTTGTACAAGTGTGTACAAGTTTGTACAAGGTTGTACAAATGTATACAAGGGTGTACAAAAGTGTACAAGGGTGCACAAGTTTGTACAAGGTTGTACAAGTGTGTACAAGCTTGTACAAGTGTGTACAAGGTTGTACAAGTGTGTACAAGGTTGTACAAGTGTGTACAAGGTTGTACAAGTGTGTACAAGGTCTCACAAGTGTGTACAAGGGTGTACAATCGTGTACAAGCTTGTACAATCGTGTACAAGCTTGTACAATCGTGTACAAGCTTGTACAAGTGTGTACAAGGGTTTACAGGTTTGTACAAGGTTGTACAAGTGTGTACAAGGGTGTACAAATGTGTACAAGGATGTAAAAGTTTATACAAGTGTGTACAAGTTTGTACAAGGTTGTTTAAGTGTGTACAATGTTTTACAATTGTGTACAAGGTTGTACAAGTGTGTACAAGGTTGTACAAGTGTGTACAAGGATGTACAAGTGTGTACAAGGTTGTACAAGTGTGTACAAGTTTGTACAAGTGTGTACAAGTTTGTACAAGGTTGTACAAATGTGTACAAGGGTGTACAAAAGTGTACAAGGCTGCACAAGTTTGTACAAGGGTGTACAAGTGTGTACAAGGGTGTACAGGTTTGTACAAGGTTGTACAAGTGTGTACAAGCTTAAACAAGTGTTTACAAGGTTGTACAAGTGTTTACAAGGTTGTACAAGTGTGTACAAGGTTTTACAATTGTGTACAAGGTTGTACAAGTATGTACAAGGTTGTACAAGTGTGTACAAGGTTGTACAAGTGTGTACAAGCTTGTACAAGTGTGTACAAGGTTGTACAAGTGTGTACATGGTTGTTCAAGTGTGTACATGTTTGTACAAGTGTGTTTAAGTTTGTACAAGGTTGTACAAATGTGTACAAGGGTGTACAAAAGTGTACAAGGGTGCACAAGTTTGTACAAGGGTGTACAAGTGTGTACAAGCTTGTACAAGTGTGTACAATGGTGTACAGGTTTGTACTAGGTTGTACAAATATGTACAAGGATGTACAAGTATGTACAAAAATGTACAATTTTGTACAAGTGTGTACAAGTTTGTAAAAGGTTGTACAAGTGTGTACAAGGGTGAACAAGTGTGTACAAGGTTGTACAAGTGTGTACAAGCTTGTACAAGTGTGTACAAGCTTGTACAAGTGTGTACAAGGGTGTACAAGTGTGTACAAGGTTGTACAAGTTTTTACAAGTTTGTACAAGTGTGTACAAGGTTGTACAAGTGTGTACAAGGTTGTACAAGTGTGTACAAGGTTGTACAAGTTTGTACAAGTGTGTACAAGGTTGTACAAGTGTGTACAAGGGTGTACAAGTTTGTACAAGTGTGTACAAGTTTGTACAATTGTGTACAAGTTTGTACAAGGTTGTACAAATGTATACAAGGGTGCACAAGTGTGTACAAGGGTGTACAATCGTGTACAAGCTTGTACAAGTGTGTACAAGGGTGTACAGGTTTGTACAAGGTTGTACAAGTGTGTACAAGGGTGTACTAATGTGTACAAGGATGTAAAAGTTTGTACAAGTGTGTACAAGTTTGTACAAGGTTGTACAAGTAAGTACAAGTTTGTACAAGAATGTACAAGTGTGTACAAGGTTTTACAATTGTGTAAAAAGTTGTACAAGTGTGTACAAGGTTGTACAAGCGTGTACAAGGTTGTACAATTGTGTACAAGGTTGTACAAGTGTGTACAAGGTTGTACAAGTGTGTACAAGTTTGTTCAAGTGTGTACAAGTTTGTACAAGGTTGTACAAATGTGTACAAGGGTGTACAAATGTGTACAAGGGTGCACAAGTTTGTACAAGGGTGTACAAGTGTGTACAAGCTTGTACAAGTGTGTACAAGCTTGTACAAGGGTTTACAGGTTTGTACAAGGTTGTACAAGTGTGTACAAGGGTGTACAAGTATGTACAAGAATGTACAAGTTTGTACAAGTGTGTACAAGGGTGTACAAGTATGTACAAGAATGTACAAGTTTGTACAAGTGTGTACAAGGATGTACAAATGTGTACAAGGATGTAAAAGTTTGTACAAGTGTGTACAAGTTTGTACAAGGTTGTACAAGGTTGTACAAGTGTGTACAAGGTTGTACAAGTGTGTACAAGGTTGTACAAGTGTGTACAAGGTTGTACAAGTGTGTACAAAGTTGTACAAGTGTGTACAAGGGTGCACAAGTGTGTACAAGGGTGTACAATCGTGTACAAGCTTGTACAATCGTGTACATGCTTGTTTCAAGTTTGTACAAGGGTTTACAGGTTTGTAAAAGGTTGTACAAGTGTGTACAAGGGTGTACAAGTATGTACAAGAATGTACAAGTTTGTACAAGTGTGTACAAGGGTGTACAAATGTGTACAAGGATGTAAAAGTTTGTACAAGTGTGTACAAGTTTGTACAAGGTTGTACAAGGTTGTACAAGTGTGTACAAGGTTGTACAAGTGTGTACAAGGTTGTACAAGTGTGTAAAAGTTTGTACAAGTGTGTACAAGTTTGTACAAGGTTGTACAAATGTGTACAAGGGTGTACAAAAGTGTACAAGGGTGCACAAGTATGTACAAGAATGTACAAGTTTGTACAAGTGTGTACAAGTTTGTAAAAGGTTGTACAAGTGTGTACAAGGGTGTACAAGTGTGTACAAGGGTGCACAAGTGTGTACAAGCTTGTACAAGTGTGTACAAGGGTGTACAGGTTTGTACAAGGTTGTACAAGTGTGTACAAGGATGTACAAGTATGTACAAGAATGTACAATTTTGTACAAGTGTGTACAAGTTTGTAAAAGGTTGTACAAGTGTGTACAAGGGTGTACAAGTGTGTACAAGGTTGTACAAGTGTGTACAAGCTTGTACAAGTGTGTACAAGGGTGTACAAGTGTGTACAAGCTTGTACAAGTGTGTACAAGAATGTACAAGTTTGTACAAGTGTGTACAAGTGTGTACAAGGTTGTACAAGTGTGTACAAGGTTGTACAAGTTTGTACAAGTGTGTACAAGGTTGTACAAGTGTGTACAAGGGTGTACAAGTTTGTACAAGTGTGTACAAGTTTGTACAATTGTGTACAAGTTTGTACAAGGTTGTACAAATGTATACAAGGGTGCACAAGTGTGTACAAGGGTGTACAATCGTGTACAAGCTTGTACAAGTGTGTACAAGGGTGTACAGGTTTGTACAAGGTTGTACAAGTGTGTACAAGGGTGTACTAATGTGTACAAGGATGTAAAAGTTTGTACAAGTGTGTACAAGTTTGTACAAGGTTGTACAAGTAAGTACAAGTTTGTACAAGAATGTACAAGTGTGTACAAGGTTTTACAATTGTGTAAAAAGTTGTACAAGTGTGTACAAGGTTGTACAAGCGTGTACAAGGTTGTACAATTGTGTACAAGGTTGTACAAGTGTGTACAAGGTTGTACAAGTGTGTACAAGTTTGTTCAAGTGTGTACAAGTTTGTACAAGGTTGTACAAATGTGTACAAGGGTGTACAAATGTGTACAAGGGTGCACAAGTTTGTACAAGGGTGTACAAGTGTGTACAAGCTTGTACAAGTGTGTACAAGCTTGTACAAGGGTTTACAGGTTTGTACAAGGTTGTACAAGTGTGTACAAGGGTGTACAAGTATGTACAAGAATGTACAAGTTTGTACAAGTGTGTACAAGGGTGTACAAGTATGTACAAGAATGTACAAGTTTGTACAAGTGTGTACAAGGATGTACAAATGTGTACAAGGATGTAAAAGTTTGTACAAGTGTGTACAAGTTTGTACAAGGTTGTACAAGGTTGTACAAGTGTGTACAAGGTTGTACAAGTGTGTACAAGGTTGTACAAGTGTGTACAAGGTTGTACAAGTGTGTACAAGGTTGTACAAGTGTGTACAAAGTTGTACAAGTGTGTACAAGGGTGCACAAGTGTGTACAAGGGTGTACAATCGTGTACAAGCTTGTACAATCGTGTACATGCTTGTTTCAAGTTTGTACAAGGGTTTACAGGTTTGTAAAAGGTTGTACAAGTGTGTACAAGGGTGTACAAGTATGTACAAGAATGTACAAGTTTGTACAAGTGTGTACAAGGGTGTACAAATGTGTACAAGGATGTAAAAGTTTGTACAAGTGTGTACAAGTTTGTACAAGGTTGTACAAGGTTGTACAAGTGTGTACAAGGTTGTACAAGTGTGTACAAGGTTGTAAAAGTGTGTAAAAGTTTGTACAAGTGTGTACAAGTTTGTACAAGGTTGTACAAATGTGTACAAGGGTGTACAAAAGTGTACAAGGGTGCACAAGTATGTACAAGAATGTACAAGTTTGTACAAGTGTGTACAAGTTTGTAAAAGGTTGTACAAGTGTGTACAAGGGTGTACAAGTGTGTACAAGGGTGCACAAGTGTGTACAAGCTTGTACAAGTGTGTACAAGGGTGTACAGGTTTGTACAAGGTTGTACAAGTGTGTACAAGGATGTACAAGTATGTACAAGAATGTACAATTTTGTACAAGTGTGTACAAGTTTGTAAAAGGTTGTACAAGTGTGTACAAGGGTGTACAAGTGTGTACAAGGTTGTACAAGTGTGTACAAGCTTGTACAAGTGTGTACAAGGGTGTACAAGTGTGTACAAGCTTGTACAAGTGTGTACAAGAATGTACAAGTTTGTACAAGTGTGTACAAGTGTGTACAAGGTTGTACAAGTGTGTACAAGGTTGTACAAGTGTGTACAAGGTTGTACAAGTGTGTACAAGGTTGTACAAGTGTGTACAAAATTGTACAAGTGTGTACAAAGGTGTACAAGTGTGTACAAGGTTGTACAAGTGTGTACAAGGTTGAACAAGTGTGTACAAGGTTGTACAAGGTTGTACAATTGTGTACAAGGTTGTACAAGTGTGTACAAGGTTGTACAAGTGTGTACAAGGGTGTACAAGTTTGTACAAGTGTGTACAAGTTTGTACAAGTGTGTACAAGTTTGTACAAGGTTGTACAAATGTATACAAGGGTGTACAAAAGTGTACAAGGGTGCACAAGTTTGTACAAGGTTGTACAAGTGTGTACAAGCTTGTACAAGTGTGTACAAGGTTGTACAAGTGTGTACAAGGTTGTACAAGTGTGTACAAGGTTGTACAAGTGTGTACAAGGTCTCACAAGTGTGTACAAGGGTGTACAATCGTGTACAAGCTTGTACAATCGTGTACAAGCTTGTACAAGTGTGTACAAGGGTTTACAGGTTTGTACAAGGTTGTACAAGTGTGTACAAGGGTGTACAAATGTGACAAGGATGTAAAAGTTTATACAAGTGTGTACAAGTTTGTACAAGGTTGTTTAAGTGTGTACAATGTTTTACAATTGTGTACAAGGTTGTACAAGTGTGTACAAGGTTGTACAAGTGTGTACAAGGATGTACAAGTGTGTACAAGGTTGTACAAGTGTGTACAAGTTTGTACAAGTGTGTACAAGTTTGTACAAGGTTGTACAAATGTGTACAAGGGTGTACAAAAGTGTACAAGGCTGCACAAGTTTGTACAAGGGTGTACAAGTGTGTACAAGGGTGTACAGGTTTGTACAAGGTTGTACAAGTGTGTACAAGCTTGAACAAGTGTGTACAAGGTTGTACAAGTGTTTACAAGGTTGTACAAGTGTGTACAAGGTTTTACAATTGTGTACAAGGTTGTACAAGTGTGTACAAGGTTGTACAAGTGTGTACAAGGTTGTACAAGTGTGTACAAGCTTGTACAAGTGTGTACAAGCTTGTACAAGTGTGTACAAGGTTGTACAAGTGTGTACATGGTTGTTCAGGTGTGTACATGTTTGTACAAGTGTGTTTAAGTTTGTACAAGGTTGTACAAATGTGTACAAGGGTGTACAAAAGTGTACAAGGGTGCACAAGTTTGTACAAGGGTGTACAAGTGTGTACAAGCTTGTACAAGTGTGTACAATGGTGTACAGGTTTGTACTAGGTTGTACAAATGTGTACAAGGATGTACAAGTATGTACAAGAATGTACAATTTTGTACAAGTGTGTACAAGTTTGTAAAAGGTTGTACAAGTGTGTACAAGGGTGAACAAGTGTGTACAAGGTTGTACAAGTGTGTACAAGCTTGTACAAGTGTGTACAAGCTTGTACAAGTGTGTACAAGGGTGTACAAGTGTGTACAAGGTTGTACAAGTTTTTACAAGGTTGTACAAGTGTGTACAAGGTTGTACAAGTGTGTACAAGGTTGTACAAGTGTGTACAAGGTTGTACAAGTTTGTACAAGTGTGTACAAGGTTGTACAAGTGTGTACAAGGGTGTACAAGTTTGTACAAGTGTGTACAAGTTTGTACAATTGTGTACAAGTTTGTACAAGGTTGTACAAATGTATACAAGGGTGCACAAGTGTGTACAAGGGTGTACAATCGTGTACAAGCTTGTACAAGTGTGTACAAGGGTGTACAGGTTTGTACAAGGTTGTACAAGTGTGTACAAGGGTGTACTAATGTGTACAAGGATGTAAAAGTTTGTACAAGTGTGTACAAGTTTGTACAAGGTTGTACAAGTAAGTACAAGTTTGTACAAGAATGTACAAGTGTGTACAAGGTTTTACAATTGTGTAAAAGGTTGTACAAGTGTGTACAAGGTTGTACAAGCGTGTACAAGGTTGTACAATTGTGTACAAGGTTGTACAAGTGTGTACAAGGTTGTACAAGTGTGTACAAGTTTGTTCAAGTGTGTACAAGTTTGTACAAGGTTGTACAAATGTGTACAAGGGTGTACAAATGTGTACAAGGGTGCACAAGTTTGTACAAGGGTGTACAAGTGTGTACAAGCTTGTACAAGTGTGTACAAGCTTGTACAAGGGTTTACAGGTTTGTACAAGGTTGTACAAGTGTGTACAAGGGTGTACAAGTATGTACAAGAATGTACAAGTTTGTACAAGTGTGTACAAGGGTGTACAAGTATGTACAAGAATGTACAAGTTTGTACAAGTGTGTACAAGGATGTACAAATGTGTACAAGGATGTAAAAGTTTGTACAAGTGTGTACAATTTTGTACAAGGTTGTACAAGGTTGTACAAGTGTGTACAAGGTTGTACAAGTGTGTACAAGGTTGTACAAGTGTGTACAAGGTTGTACAAGTGTGTACAAGGTTGTACAAGTGTGTACAAGGGTGCACAAGTGTGTACAAGGGTGTACAATCGTGTACAAGCTTGTACAATCGTGTACATGATTGTTTCAAGTTTGTACAAGGGTTTACAGGTTTGTACAAGGTTGTACAAGTGTGTACAAGGGTGTACAAGTATGTACAAGAATGTACAAGTTTGTACAAGTGTGTACAGGGGTGTACAAATGTGTACAAGGATGTAAAAGTTTGTACAAGTGTGTACAAGTTTGTACAAGGTTGTACAAGGTTGTACAAGTGTGTACAAGGTTGTACAAGTGTGTACAAGGTTGTACAAGTGTGTAAAAGTTTGTACTAGTGTGTACAAGTTTGTACAAGGGTGCACAAGTTTGTACAAGGGTGTACAAGTTTGTACAAGGTTGTACAAGTGTGTACAAGGTTGTACAAGTGTGTACAAGGTTGTACAAGTGTGGACAAGGTTGTACAAGTGTGTACAAAGGTGTACAATTGTGTACAAGGTTGTACAAGTGTGTACAAGGTTGTACAAGTGTGTACAAGGTTGTACAAGTGTGTACAAGGTTGTACAAGGTTGTACAATTGTGTACAAGGTTGTACAAGTGTGTACAAGGTTGTACAAGTGTGTACAAGGTTGTACAAGTGTGTACAAGGTTGTACAAGTGAGTACAAGGGTGTACAAGTTTGTACAAGTGTGTACAAGTTTGTACAAGTGTGTACAAGTTTGTACAAGGTTGTACAAATGTATACAAGGGTGTACAAAAGTGTACAAGGGTGCACAAGTTTGTACAAGGGTGTACAAGTGTGTACAAGCTTGTACAAGTGTGTACAAGCTTGTACAAGTGTGTACAAGCTTGTACAAGTGTGTACAAGGGTGTACAGGTTTGTACAAGGTTGTACAAGTGTTTACAAGGGTGTACAAGTATGTACAAGAATGTACAAGTTTGTACAAGTGTGTACAAGTGTGTACAAGGTTGTACAAGTGTGTACAAGGTTGTACAAGTGTGTACAAGGTTGTACAAGTGTGTATAAGGTTGTACAAGTGTGTACAAAGGTGTACAAGTGTGTACAAGGTTGTACAAGTGTGTACAAGGTTGAACAAGTGAGTACAAGGTTGTAAAAGGTTGTACAATTGTGTACAAGGTTGTACAAGTGTGTACAAGGTTGTACAAGTGTGTACAAGGGTGTACAAGTTTGTACAAGTGTGTACAAGTTTGTACAAGTGTGTACAAGTTTGTACAAGGTTGTACAAATGTATACAAGGGTGTACAAAAGTGTACAAGGGTGCACAAGTTTGTACAAGGGTGTACAAGTGTGTACAAGCTTGTACAAGTGTGTACAAGGGTGTACAGGTTTGTACAAGGTTGTACAAGTGTTTACAAGGGTGTACAAGTATGTACAAGAATGTACAAGTTTGTACAAGTGTGTACAAGTGTGTACAAGGGTGTACAAGTGTGTACAAGGGTGCACAAGTGTGTACAAGGGTGTACAATCGTGTACAATCTTGTACAAGTGTGTACAAGGGTGTACAGGTTTGTACAAGGTTGTACAAGTGTGTACAAGGTTGTACAAGTGTGTACAAGGTTGTACAAGTGTGTACAAGTTTGTACAAGTGTGTACAAGTTTGTACAAGGTTGTACAAATGTGTACAAGGGTGTACAAAAGTGTACAAGGGTGCACAAGTTTGTACAAGGGTGTACAAGTGTGTACAAGGGTGTACAGGTTTGTACAAGGTTGTACAAGTGTTTACAAGGTTGTACAAGTGTGTACAAGGTTGCACAAGTGTGTACAAGAGTGTACAATCGTGTACAAGCTTGTACAAGTGTGTACAAGGGTGTACAGGTTTGTACAATGTTGTACAAGTGTGTACAAGGTTTTACAATTGTGTACAAGGTTGTACAAGTGTGTACAAGGTTGTACAAGTGTGTACAAGTTTGTACAAGTGTGTACAAGCTTGTACAAGTGTGTACAAGGTTGTACAAGTGTGTACATGGTTGTTCAAGTGTGTACATGTTTGTACAAGTGTGTTTAAGTTTGTACAAGGTTGTACAAATGTGTACAAGGGTGTACAAAAGTGTACAAGGGTGCACAAGTTTGTACAAGGGTGTACAAGTGTGTACAAGCTTGTACAAGTGTGTACAAGGGTGTACAGGTTTGTACAAGGTTGTACAAATGTGTACAAGGATGTACAAGTATGTACAAGAATGTACAATTTTGTACAAGTGTGTACAAGTTTGTAAAAGGTTGTACAAGTGTGTACAAGGGTGAACAAGTGTGTACAAGGTTGTACAACTGTGTACAAGCTTGTACAAGTGTGTACAAGGGTGTACAAGTGTGTACAAGGTTGTACAAGTTTTTACAAGGTTGTACAAGTGTGTACAAGGTTGTACAAGTGTGTACAAGGTTGTACAAGTGTGTACAAGATTGTATAAGTGTGTACAAGGTTGAAAAAGTGTGTACAAGGTTGTACAAGTGTGTACAAGGTTGTACAAGTGTGTACAAGGTTGTACAAGTGTGTACAAAGGTGTACAAATGTGTACAAGGTTGTACATGTGTGTACAAGGTTGTACAAGTGTGTACAAGGTTGTACAAGGTTGTACAATTGTGTACAAGGTTGTACATGTGTGTACAAGGTTGTACAAGTGTGTAAAAGGTTGTACAAGTGTGTACAAGGGTGTACAAGTTTGTACAAGTGTGTACAAGTTTGTACAATTGTGTACAAGTTTGTACAAGGTTGTACAAATGTATACAAGGGTGTACAAAAGTGTACAAGGGTGCACAAGTTTGTACAAGGGTGTACAAGTGTGTACAAGCTTGTACAAGTGTGTACAAGCTTGTACAAGTGTGTACAAGGGTGTACAGGTTTGTACAAGGTTGTACAAGTGTTTACAAGGGTGTACAAGTATGTACAAGAATGTACAAGTTTGTACAAGTGTGTACAAGTTTGTAAAAGGTTGTACAAGTGTGTACAAGGGTGTACAAGTGTGTACAAGGGTGCACAAGTGTGTACAAGGTTGTACAAGTGTGTACAAGGGTGTACAGGTTTGTACAAGGTTGTACAAGTGTGTACAAGGATGTACAAGTATGTACAAGAATGTACAATTTTGTACAAGTGTGTACAAGTTTGTAAAAGGTTGTACAAGTGTGTACAAGGGTGTACAAGTGTGTACAAGGTTGTATAAGTGTGTACAAGCTTGTACAAGTGTGTACAAGGGTGTACAAGTGTGTACAAGCTTGTACAAGTGTGTACAAGGGTGTACAAGTGTGTACAAGGTTGTACAAGTTTTTACAAGGTTGTACAAGTGTGTACAAGGTTGTACAAGTGTGTACAAGGTTGTACAAGTGTGTACAAGGTTGTACAAGTGTGTACAAGTGTGTACAAGGTTGTACAAGTTTGTACAATCGTGTACAATCTTGTACAAGTGTGTACAAGGGTGTACAGGTTTGTACAAGGTTGTACAAGTGTGTACAAGGTTGTACAAGTGTGTACAAGGGTGTACAAGTTTGTACAAGTGTGTACAAGTTTGTACAATTGTGTACAAGTTTGTACAAGGTTGTACAAATGTATACAAGGGTGTACAAAAGTAAACAAGGGTGCACAAGTTTGTACAAGGGTGTACAAGTGTGTACAAGCTTGTACAAGTGTGTACAAGCTTGTACAAGTGTGTACAAGGGTGTACAGGTTTGTACAAGTTTGTACAAGTGTTTACAAGGGTGTACAAGTATGTACAAGAATGTACAAGTTTGTACAAGTGTGTACAAGTTTGTAAAAGGTTGTACAAGTGTGTACAAGGGTGTACAAGTGTGTACAAGGGTGCACAAGTGTGTACAAGGGTGTACAATCGTGTACAAGCTTGTACAAGTGTGTTCAAGGGTGTACAGGTTTGTACAAGGTTGTACAAGTGTGTACAAGGGTGTACAAATGTGTACAAGGATGTAAAAGTTTGTACAAGTGTGTACAAGTTTGTACAAGGTTGTACAAGTAAGTACAAGTTTGTACAAGAATGCACAAGTGTGTACAAGGTTGTACAAGTGTGTACAAGCTTGTACAAGTGTGTACAAGGTTGTACAAGTGTGTACAAGGTTGTACAAGTGTGTACAAGGTTGTACAAGTGTGTACAAGGTTGTACAAGTGTGTACAAGGTTGTAAAAGTGTGTAGAAGGTTGTACAAGTGTGTACAAGGTTGTACAAGTGTGTACATGGTTGTACAAGTGTGTACAAGGTTGTACAAGTGTGTACAAGGTTGTACAAGTGTGTACAAGGGTGCACAAGTGTGTACAAGGGTGTACAATCGTGTACAAGCTTGTACAAGTTTTTACAAGGTTGTACAAGTGTGTACAAGGTTGTACAATTGTGTACAAGTTTGTACAAGGTTGTACAAATGTGTACAAGGGTGTACAAAAGTGTACAAGGGTGCACAAGTTTGTACAAGGGTGTACAAGTGTGTACAAGGGTGTACAGGTTTGTACAAGGTTGTACAAGTGTTTACAAGGTTGTACAAGTGTGTACAAGGTTGCACAAGTGTGTACAAGAGTGTACAATCGTGTACAAGCTTGTACAAGTGTGTACAAGGGTGTACAGGTTTGTACAATGTTGTACAAGTGTGTACAAGGTTTTACAATTGTGTACAAGGTTGTACAAGTGTGTACAAGGTTGTACAAGTGTGTACAAGTTTGTACAAGTGTGTACAAGCTTGTACAAGTGTGTACAAGGTTGTACAAGTGTGTACATGGTTGTTCAAGTGTGTACATGTTTGTACAAGTGTGTTTAAGTTTGTACAAGGTTGTACAAATGTGTACAAGGGTGTACAAAAGTGTACAAGGGTGCACAAGTTTGTACAAGGGTGTACAAGTGTGTACAAGCTTGTACAAGTGTGTACAAGGGTGTACAGGTTTGTACAAGGTTGTACAAATGTGTACAAGGATGTACAAGTATGTACAAGAATGTACAATTTTGTACAAGTGTGTACAAGTTTGTAAAAGGTTGTACAAGTGTGTACAAGGGTGAACAAGTGTGTACAAGGTTGTACAACTGTGTACAAGCTTGTACAAGTGTGTACAAGGGTGTACAAGTGTGTACAAGGTTGTACAAGTTTTTACAAGGTTGTACAAGTGTGTACAAGGTTGTACAAGTGTGTACAAGGTTGTACAAGTGTGTACAAGATTGTATAAGTGTGTACAAGGTTGAAAAAGTGTGTACAAGGTTGTACAAGTGTGTACAAGGTTGTACAAGTGTGTACAAGGTTGTACAAGTGTGTACAAAGGTGTACAAATGTGTACAAGGTTGTACATGTGTGTACAAGGTTGTACAAGTGTGTACAAGGTTGTACAAGGTTGTACAATTGTGTACAAGGTTGTACATGTGTGTACAAGGTTGTACAAGTGTGTAAAAGGTTGTACAAGTGTGTACAAGGGTGTACAAGTTTGTACAAGTGTGTACAAGTTTGTACAATTGTGTACAAGTTTGTACAAGGTTGTACAAATGTATACAAGGGTGTACAAAAGTGTACAAGGGTGCACAAGTTTGTACAAGGGTGTACAAGTGTGTACAAGCTTGTACAAGTGTGTACAAGCTTGTACAAGTGTGTACAAGGGTGTACAGGTTTGTACAAGGTTGTACAAGTGTTTACAAGGGTGTACAAGTATGTACAAGAATGTACAAGTTTGTACAAGTGTGTACAAGTTTGTAAAAGGTTGTACAAGTGTGTACAAGGGTGTACAAGTGTGTACAAGGGTGCACAAGTGTGTACAAGGTTGTACAAGTGTGTACAAGGGTGTACAGGTTTGTACAAGGTTGTACAAGTGTGTACAAGGATGTACAAGTATGTACAAGAATGTACAATTTTGTACAAGTGTGTACAAGTTTGTAAAAGGTTGTACAAGTGTGTACAAGGGTGTACAAGTGTGTACAAGGTTGTATAAGTGTGTACAAGCTTGTACAAGTGTGTACAAGGGTGTACAAGTGTGTACAAGCTTGTACAAGTGTGTACAAGGGTGTACAAGTGTGTACAAGGTTGTACAAGTTTTTACAAGGTTGTACAAGTGTGTACAAGGTTGTACAAGTGTGTACAAGGTTGTACAAGTGTGTACAAGGTTGTACAAGTGTGTACAAGGTTGTATAAGTGTGTACAAGGTTGAAAAAGTGTGTACAAGGTTGTACAAGTGTGTACAAGGTTGTACAAGTGTGGACAAGGTTGTACAAGTGTGTACAAAGGTGTACAATTGTGTACAAGGTTGTACAAGTGTGTACAAGGTTGTACAAGTGTGTACAAGGTTGTACAAGTGTGTACAAGGTTGTACAAGGTTGTACAATTGTGTACAAGGTTGTACAAGTGTGTACAAGGTTGTACAAGTGTGTACAAGGTTGTAGAAGTGTGTACAAGGTTGTACAAGTGAGTACAAGGGTGTACAAGTTTGTACAAGTGTGTACAAGTTTGTACAAGTGTGTACAAGTTTGTACAAGGTTGTACAAATGTATACAAGGGTGTACAAAAGTGTACAAGGGTGCACAAGTTTGTACAAGGGTTTACAAGTGTGTACAAGGGTGTACAGGTTTGTACAAGGTTGTACAAGTGTTTACAAGGGTGTACAAGTATGTACAAGAATGTACAAGTTTGTACAAGTGTGTACAAGTGTGTACAAGGTTGTACAAGTGTGTACAAGGTTGTACAAGTGTGTACAAGGTTGTACAAGTGTGTACAAGGTTGTACAAGTGTGTACAAGGTTGTACAAGTGTGTACAAAGGTGTACAAGTGTGTACAAGGTTGTACAAGTGTGTACAAGGTTGAACAAGTGTGTACAAGGTTGTACAAGGTTGTACAATTGTGTACAAGGTTGTACAAGTGTGTACAAGGTTGTACAAGTGTGTACAAGGGTGTACAAGTTTGTACAAGTGTGTACAAGTTTGTACAAGTGTGTACAAGTTTGTACAAGGTTGTACAAGTGTGTACAAGGGTGTACAGGTTTGTACAAGGTTGTACAAGTGTTTACAAGGGTGTACAAGTATGTACAAGAATGTAAAAAATTTTACAAGTGTGTACAAGTTTGTAAAAGGTTGTACAAGTGTGTACAAGGGTGTACAAGTGTGTACAAGGGTGCACAAGTGTGTACAAGGGTGTACAATCGTGTACAATCTTGTACAAGTGTGTACAAGGGTGTACAGGTTTGTACAAGGTTGTACAAGTGTGTACAAGGTTGTACAAGTGTGTACAAGGGTGTACAAGTTTGTACAAGTGTGTACAAGTTTGTACAATTGTGTACAAGTTTGTACAAGGTTGTACAAATGTATACAAGGGTGTACAAAAGTAAACAAGGGTGCACAAGTTTGTACAAGGGTGTACAAGTGTGTACAAGCTTGTACAAGTGTGTACAAGCTTGTACAAGTGTGTACAAGGGTGTACAGGTTTGTACAAGTTTGTACAAGTGTTTACAAGGGTGTACAAGTATGTACAAGAATGTACAAGTTTGTACAAGTGTGTACAAGTTTGTAAAAGGTTGTACAAGTGTGTACAAGGGTGTACAAGTGTGTACAAGGGTGCACAAGTGTGTACAAGGGTGTACAATCGTGTACAAGCTTGTACAAGTGTGTTCAAGGGTGTACAGGTTTGTACAAGGTTGTACAAGTGTGTACAAGGGTGTACAAATGTGTACAAGGATGTAAAAGTTTGTACAAGTGTGTACAAGTTTGTACAAGGTTGTACAAGTAAGTACAAGTTTGTACAAGAATGCACAAGTGTGTACAAGGTTGTACAAGTGTGTACAAGCTTGTACAAGTGTGTACAAGGTTGTACAAGTGTGTACAAGGTTGTACAAGTGTGTACAAGGTTGTACAAGTGTGTACAAGGTTGTACAAGTGTGTACAAGGTTGTAAAAGTGTGTAGAAGGTTGTACAAGTGTGTACAAGGTTGTACAAGTGTGTACATGGTTGTACAAGTGTGTACAAGGTTGTACAAGTGTGTACAAGGTTGTACAAGTGTGTACAAGGGTGCACAAGTGTGTACAAGGGTGTACAATCGTGTACAAGCTTGTACAAGTTTTTACAAGGTTGTACAAGTGTGTACAAGGTTGTACAATTGTGTACAAGGTTGTACAAGTGTGTACAAGGTTGTACAAGTGTGTACAAGGTTGTACAAGTGTGTACAAGGTTGTACAAGTGTGTACAAGGTTGTATAAGTGTGTACAAAGGTGTACAAGTGTGTACAAGGTTGTACAAGTGTGTACAAGGTTGTACAAGTGTGTACATGGTTGTACAAGGTTGTACAATTGTGTACAAGGTTGTACAAGTGTGTACAAGGTTGTACAATGTGTACAAGGGTGTACAAGTTTGTACAAGTGTGTACAAGTTTGTACAAGTGTGTACAAGTTTGTACAAGGTTGTACAAATGTATACAAGGGTGTACAAAAGTGTACAAGGGTGCACAAGTTTGTACAAGGGTGTACAAGTGTGTACAAGCTTGTACAAGTGTGTACAAGCTTGTACAAGTGTGTACAAGGGTGTACAGGTTTGTACAAGGTTGTACAAGTGTTTACAAGGGTGTACAAAAGAATGTACAAGTTTGTACAAGTGTGTACAAGTTTGTAAAAGGTTGTACAAGTGTGTACAAGGTTGTACAAGTGTGTACAAGGTTGTACCATAGTGTACAAGGTTGTACAAGTGTGTACAAAGGTGTACAAGTGTGTACAAGGTTGTACAAGTGTGTACAAAGTTGTACAAGTGTGTACATGGTTGTACAAGGTTTTACAATTGTGTACAAGGTTGTACAAGTGTGTACAAGGTTGTACAAGTGTGTACAAGGGTGTACAAGTTTGTACAAGTGTGTACAAGTTTGTACAAGTGTGTACAAGTTTGTACAAGGTTGTACAAATGTACACAAGGGTGTACAAAAGTGTACAAGGGTGCACAAGTTTGTACAAGGTTGTACAAGTGTGTACAAGTTTGTACAAGGTTGTACAAGTGTGTACAAGTTTGTACAAGGTTGTACAAACGTGTACAATTGTGTACAAGGTTGTACAAGTGTGTACAAGGTTGTACAAGTGTGTACAAGGTTGTACAAGTGTGTACAAGGTTGTACAAGTGTGTACAAGGTTGTACAAGTGTGTACAAGGTTGTACAAGTGTGTACAAGGATGTACAAGTATGTACAAGAATGTACAATTTTGTACAAGTGTGTACAAGTTTGTAAAAGGTTGTACAAGTGTGTACAAGGGTGTACAAGTGTGTACAAGGTTGTACAATTGTGTACAAGTTTGTACAAGGTTGTACAAATGTGTACAAGGGTGTACAAAAGTGTACAAGGGTGCACAAGTTTGTACAAGGGTGTACAAGTGTGTACAAGGGTGTACAGGTTTGTACAAGGTTGTACAAGTGTTTACAAGGTTGTACAAGTGTGTACAAGGTTGCACAAGTGTGTACAAGAGTGTACAATCGTGTACAAGCTTGTACAAGTGTGTACAAGGGTGTACAGGTTTGTACAATGTTGTACAAGTGTGTACAAGGTTTTACAATTGTGTACAAGGTTGTACAAGTGTGTACAAGGTTGTACAAGTGTGTACAAGTTTGTACAAGTGTGTACAAGCTTGTACAAGTGTGTACAAGGTTGTACAAGTGTGTACATGGTTGTTCAAGTGTGTACATGTTTGTACAAGTGTGTTTAAGTTTGTACAAGGTTGTACAAATGTGTACAAGGGTGTACAAAAGTGTACAAGGGTGCACAAGTTTGTACAAGGGTGTACAAGTGTGTACAAGCTTGTACAAGTGTGTACAAGGGTGTACAGGTTTGTACAAGGTTGTACAAATGTGTACAAGGATGTACAAGTATGTACAAGAATGTACAATTTTGTACAAGTGTGTACAAGTTTGTAAAAGGTTGTACAAGTGTGTACAAGGGTGAACAAGTGTGTACAAGGTTGTACAACTGTGTACAAGCTTGTACAAGTGTGTACAAGGGTGTACAAGTGTGTACAAGGTTGTACAAGTTTTTACAAGGTTGTACAAGTGTGTACAAGGTTGTACAAGTGTGTACAAGGTTGTACAAGTGTGTACAAGATTGTATAAGTGTGTACAAGGTTGAAAAAGTGTGTACAAGGTTGTACAAGTGTGTACAAGGTTGTACAAGTGTGTACAAGGTTGTACAAGTGTGTACAAAGGTGTACAAATGTGTACAAGGTTGTACATGTGTGTACAAGGTTGTACAAGTGTGTACAAGGTTGTACAAGGTTGTACAATTGTGTACAAGGTTGTACATGTGTGTACAAGGTTGTACAAGTGTGTAAAAGGTTGTACAAGTGTGTACAAGGGTGTACAAGTTTGTACAAGTGTGTACAAGTTTGTACAATTGTGTACAAGTTTGTACAAGGTTGTACAAATGTATACAAGGGTGTACAAAAGTGTACAAGGGTGCACAAGTTTGTACAAGGGTGTACAAGTGTGTACAAGCTTGTACAAGTGTGTACAAGCTTGTACAAGTGTGTACAAGGGTGTACAGGTTTGTACAAGGTTGTACAAGTGTTTACAAGGGTGTACAAGTATGTACAAGAATGTACAAGTTTGTACAAGTGTGTACAAGTTTGTAAAAGGTTGTACAAGTGTGTACAAGGGTGTACAAGTGTGTACAAGGGTGCACAAGTGTGTACAAGGTTGTACAAGTGTGTACAAGGGTGTACAGGTTTGTACAAGGTTGTACAAGTGTGTACAAGGATGTACAAGTATGTACAAGAATGTACAATTTTGTACAAGTGTGTACAAGTTTGTAAAAGGTTGTACAAGTGTGTACAAGGGTGTACAAGTGTGTACAAGGTTGTATAAGTGTGTACAAGCTTGTACAAGTGTGTACAAGGGTGTACAAGTGTGTACAAGCTTGTACAAGTGTGTACAAGGGTGTACAAGTGTGTACAAGGTTGTACAAGTTTTTACAAGGTTGTACAAGTGTGTACAAGGTTGTACAAGTGTGTACAAGGTTGTACAAGTGTGTACAAGGTTGTACAAGTGTGTACAAGGTTGTATAAGTGTGTACAAGGTTGAAAAAGTGTGTACAAGGTTGTACAAGTGTGTACAAGGTTGTACAAGTGTGGACAAGGTTGTACAAGTGTGTACAAAGGTGTACAATTGTGTACAAGGTTGTACAAGTGTGTACAAGGTTGTACAAGTGTGTACAAGGTTGTACAAGTGTGTACAAGGTTGTACAAGGTTGTACAATTGTGTACAAGGTTGTACAAGTGTGTACAAGGTTGTACAAGTGTGTACAAGGTTGTAGAAGTGTGTACAAGGTTGTACAAGTGAGTACAAGGGTGTACAAGTTTGTACAAGTGTGTACAAGTTTGTACAAGTGTGTACAAGTTTGTACAAGGTTGTACAAATGTATACAAGGGTGTACAAAAGTGTACAAGGGTGCACAAGTTTGTACAAGGGTTTACAAGTGTGTACAAGGGTGTACAGGTTTGTACAAGGTTGTACAAGTGTTTACAAGGGTGTACAAGTATGTACAAGAATGTACAAGTTTGTACAAGTGTGTACAAGTGTGTACAAGGTTGTACAAGTGTGTACAAGGTTGTACAAGTGTGTACAAGGTTGTACAAGTGTGTACAAGGTTGTACAAGTGTGTACAAGGTTGTACAAGTGTGTACAAAGGTGTACAAGTGTGTACAAGGTTGTACAAGTGTGTACAAGGTTGAACAAGTGTGTACAAGGTTGTACAAGGTTGTACAATTGTGTACAAGGTTGTACAAGTGTGTACAAGGTTGTACAAGTGTGTACAAGGGTGTACAAGTTTGTACAAGTGTGTACAAGTTTGTACAAGTGTGTACAAGTTTGTACAAGGTTGTACAAGTGTGTACAAGGGTGTACAGGTTTGTACAAGGTTGTACAAGTGTTTACAAGGGTGTACAAGTATGTACAAGAATGTAAAAGTTTGTACAAGTGTGTACAAGTTTGTAAAAGGTTGTACAAGTGTGTACAAGGGTGTACAAGTGTGTACAAGGGTGCACAAGTGTGTACAAGGGTGTACAATCGTGTACAATCTTGTACAAGTGTGTACAAGGGTGTACAGGTTTGTACAAGGTTGTACAAGTGTGTACAAGGTTGTACAAGTGTGTACAAGGGTGTACAAGTTTGTACAAGTGTGTACAAGTTTGTACAATTGTGTACAAGTTTGTACAAGGTTGTACAAATGTATACAAGGGTGTACAAAAGTAAACAAGGGTGCACAAGTTTGTACAAGGGTGTACAAGTGTGTACAAGCTTGTACAAGTGTGTACAAGCTTGTACAAGTGTGTACAAGGGTGTACAGGTTTGTACAAGTTTGTACAAGTGTTTACAAGGGTGTACAAGTATGTACAAGAATGTACAAGTTTGTACAAGTGTGTACAAGTTTGTAAAAGGTTGTACAAGTGTGTACAAGGGTGTACAAGTGTGTACAAGGGTGCACAAGTGTGTACAAGGGTGTACAATCGTGTACAAGCTTGTACAAGTGTGTTCAAGGGTGTACAGGTTTGTACAAGGTTGTACAAGTGTGTACAAGGGTGTACAAATGTGTACAAGGATGTAAAAGTTTGTACAAGTGTGTACAAGTTTGTACAAGGTTGTACAAGTAAGTACAAGTTTGTACAAGAATGCACAAGTGTGTACAAGGTTGTACAAGTGTGTACAAGCTTGTACAAGTGTGTACAAGGTTGTACAAGTGTGTACAAGGTTGTACAAGTGTGTACAAGGTTGTACAAGTGTGTACAAGGTTGTACAAGTGTGTACAAGGTTGTAAAAGTGTGTAGAAGGTTGTACAAGTGTGTACAAGGTTGTACAAGTGTGTACATGGTTGTACAAGTGTGTACAAGGTTGTACAAGTGTGTACAAGGTTGTACAAGTGTGTACAAGGGTGCACAAGTGTGTACAAGGGTGTACAATCGTGTACAAGCTTGTACAAGTTTTTACAAGGTTGTACAAGTGTGTACAAGGTTGTACAATTGTGTACAAGGTTGTACAAGTGTGTACAAGGTTGTACAAGTGTGTACAAGGTTGTACAAGTGTGTACAAGGTTGTACAAGTGTGTACAAGGTTGTATAAGTGTGTACAAAGGTGTACAAGTGTGTACAAGGTTGTACAAGTGTGTACAAGGTTGTACAAGTGTGTACATGGTTGTACAAGGTTGTACAATTGTGTACAAGGTTGTACAAGTGTGTACAAGGTTGTACAATGTGTACAAGGGTGTACAAGTTTGTACAAGTGTGTACAAGTTTGTACAAGTGTGTACAAGTTTGTACAAGGTTGTACAAATGTATACAAGGGTGTACAAAAGTGTACAAGGGTGCACAAGTTTGTACAAGGGTGTACAAGTGTGTACAAGCTTGTACAAGTGTGTACAAGCTTGTACAAGTGTGTACAAGGGTGTACAGGTTTGTACAAGGTTGTACAAGTGTTTACAAGGGTGTACAAAAGAATGTACAAGTTTGTACAAGTGTGTACAAGTTTGTAAAAGGTTGTACAAGTGTGTACAAGGTTGTACAAGTGTGTACAAGGTTGTACCATAGTGTACAAGGTTGTACAAGTGTGTACAAAGGTGTACAAGTGTGTACAAGGTTGTACAAGTGTGTACAAAGTTGTACAAGTGTGTACATGGTTGTACAAGGTTTTACAATTGTGTACAAGGTTGTACAAGTGTGTACAAGGTTGTACAAGTGTGTACAAGGGTGTACAAGTTTGTACAAGTGTGTACAAGTTTGTACAAGCGTGTACAAGTTTGTACAAGGTTGTACAAATGTACACAAGGGTGTACAAAAGTGTACAAGGGTGCACAAGTTTGTACAAGGTTGTACAAGTGTGTACAAGTTTGTACAAGGTTGTACAAGTGTGTACAAGTTTGTACAAGGTTGTACAAACGTGTACAATTGTGTACAAGGTTGTACAAGTGTGTACAAGGTTGTACAAGTGTGTACAAGGTTGTACAAGTGTGTACAAGGTTGTACAAGTGTGTACAAGGTTGTACAAGTGTGTACAAGGTTGTACAAGTGTGTACAAGGATGTACAAGTATGTACAAGAATGTACAATTTTGTACAAGTGTGTACAAGTTTGTAAAAGGTTGTACAAGTGTGTACAAGGGTGTACAAGTGTGTACAAGGTTGTACAAGTGTGTACAAGCTTGTACAAGTGTGTACAAGGGTGTACAAGTGTGTACAAGCTTGTACAAGTGTGTACAAGGGTGTACAAGTGTGTACAAGGTTGTACAAGTTTTTACAAGGTTGTACAAGTGTGTACAAGGTTGTACAAGTGTGTACAAGGTTGTACAAGTGTGTACAAGGTTGTACAAGTGTGTAAAAGGTTGTATAAGTGTGTACAAGGTTGAAAAAGTGTGTACAAGGTTGTACAAGTGTGTACAAGGTTGTACAAGTGTGGACAAGGTTGTACAAGTGTGTACAAAGGTGTACAATTGTGTACAAGGTTGTACAAGTGTGTACAAGGTTGTACAAGTGTGTACAAGGTTGTACAAGTGTGTACAAGGTTGTACAAGGTTGTACAATTGTGTACAAGGTTGTACAAGTGTGTACAAGGTTGTACAAGTGTGTACAAGGTTGTACAAGTGTGTACAAGGTTGTACAAGTGAGTACAAGGGTGTACAAGTATGTACAAGGTTGTACAAGTGTGTACAAGGTTGTACAAGTGTGTACAAGTTTGTACAAGTGTGTACAAGTTTGTACAAGGTTGTACAAATGTATACAAGGGTGTACAAAAGTGTACAAGGGTGCACAAGTTTGTACAAGGGTGTACAAGTGTGTACAAGCTTGTACAAGTGTGTACAAGCTTGTACAAGTGTGTACAAGGGTGTACAGGTTTGTACAAGGTTGTACAAGTGTTTACAAGGGTGTACAAGTATGTACAAGAATGTACAAGTTTGTACAAGTGTGTACAAGTGTGTACAAGGTTGTACAAGTGTGTACAAGGTAGTACAAGTGTGTACAAGGTTGTACAAGTGTGTACAAGGTTGTACAAGTGTGTACAAGGTTGTACAAGTGTGTACAAAGGTGTACAAGTGTGTACAAGGTTGTACAAGTGTGTACAAGGTTGAACAAGTGTGTACAAGGTTGTACAAGGTTGTACAATTGTGTACAAGGTTGTACAAGTGTGTACAAGGTTGTAAAAGTGTGTACAAGGGTGTACAAGTTTGTACAAGTGTGTACAAGTTTGTACAAGTGTGTACAAGTTTGTACAAGGTTGTACAAATGTATACAAGGGTTTTCAAAAGTGTACAAGGGTGCACAAGTTTGTACAAGGGTGTACAAGTGTGTACAAGCTTGTACAAGTGTGTACAAGGGTGTACAGGTTTGTACAAGGTTGTACAAGTGTTTACAAGGGTGTACAAGTATGTACAAGAATGTAAAAGTTTGTACAAGTGTGTACAAGTTTGTAAAAGGTTGTACAAGTGTGTACAAGGGTGTACAAGTGTGTACAAGGGTGCACAAGTGTGTACAAGGGTGTACAATCGTGTACAATCTTGTACAAGTGTGTACAAGGGTGTATAGGTTTGTACAAGGTTGTACAAGTGTGTACAAGGTTGTACAAGTGTGTACAAGGGTGTACAAGTTTGTACAAGTGTGTACAAGTTTGTACAATTGTGTACAAGTTTGTACAAGGTTGTACAAATGTATACAAGGGTGTACAAAAGTAAACAAGGGTGCACAAGTTTGTACAAGGGTGTACAAGTGTGTACAAGCTTGTACAAGTGTGTACAAGCTTGTACAAGTGTGTACAAGGGTGTACAGGTTTGTACAAGTTTGTACAAGTGTTTACAAGGGTGTACAAGTATGTACAAGAATGTACAAGTTTGTACAAGTGTGTACAAGTTTGTAAAAGGTTGTACAAGTGTGTACAAGGGTGTACAAGTGTGTACAAGGGTGCACAAGTGTGTACAAGGTTGTACAAGTGTGTACAAGCTTGTACAAGTGTGTACAAGGTTGTACAAGTGTGTACAAGGTTGTACAAGTGTGTACAAGGTTGTACAAGTGTGTACAAGGTTGTACAAGTGTGTACAAGGTTGTACAAGGGTGTACAAGTGTGTACAAGCTTGTACAAGTGTGTACAAGGTTGTACAAGTGTGTACAAGGTTGTACAAGTGTGTACAAGGTTGTACAAGTGTGTACAAGGTTGTACAAGTGTGTACAAGGTTGTACAAGGGTGTACAAGTGTGTACAAGCTTGTACAAGTGTGTACAAGCTTGTACAAGTGTGTACAAGGGTGTAAAGGTTTGTACAAGTGTGTACAAGGGTGTAAAGGTTTGTACAAGGTTGTACAAGTGTTTACAAGGGTGTACAAGTATGTACAAGAATGTACAAGTTTGTACAAGTGTGTACAAGTGTGTACAAGGTTGTACAAGTGTGTACAAGGTTGTACAAGTGTGTACAAGGTCGTACAAGTGTGTACAAGGTTGTACAAGTGTGTACAAGGTTGTACAAGTGTGTACAAAGGTGTACAAGTGTGTACAAGGTTGTACAAGTGTGTACAAGGTTGAACAAGTGTGTACAAGGTTGTACAAGGTTGTACAATTGTGTACAAGGTTGTACAAGTGTGTACAAGGTTGTACAAGTGTGTACAAGGGTGTACAAGTTTGTACAAGTGTGTACAAGTTTGTACAAGTGTGTACAAGTTTGTACAAGGTTGTACAAATATATACTAGGGTGTACAAAAGTGTACAAGGGTGCACAAGTTTGTACAAGGGTGTACAAGTGTGTACAAGCTTGTACAAGTGTGTACAAGGGTGTACAGGTTTGTACAAGGTTGTACAAGTGTTTACAAGGGTGTACAAGTATGTACAAGAGTGTAAAAGTTTGTACAAGTGTGTACAAGTTTGTAAAAGGTTGTACAAGTGTGTACAAGGGTGTACAAGTGTGTACAAGGGTGCACAAGTGTGTACAAGGGTGTACAATCGTGTACAATCTTGTACAAGTGTGTACAAGGGTGTACAGGTTTGTACAAGGTTGTACAAGTGTGTACAAGGTTGTACAAGTGTGTACAAGGGTGTACAAGTTTGTACAAGTGTGTACAAGTTTGTACAATTGTGTACAAGTTTGTACAAGGTTGTACAAATGTATACAAGGGTGTACAAAAGTAAACAAGGGTGCACAAGTTTGTACAAGGGTGTACAAGTGTGTACAAGCTTGTACAAGTGTGTACAAGCTTGTACAAGTGTGTACAAGGGTGTACAGGTTTGTACAAGTTTGTACAAGTGTTTACAAGGGTGTACAAGTATGTACAAGAATGTACAAGTTTGTACAAGTGTGTACAAGTTTGTAAAAGGTTGTACAAGTGTGTACAAGGGTGTACAAGTGTGTACAAGGGTGCACAAGTGTGTTCAAGGGTGTACAATCGTGTACAAGCTTGTACAAGTGTGTTCAAGGGTGTACAGGTTTGTACAAGGTTGTACAAGTGTGTACAAGGGTGTACAAATGTGTACAAAGATGTAAAAGTTTGTACAAGTGTGTACAAGTTTGTACAAGGTTGTACAAGTAAGTACAAGTTTGTACAAGGGTGCACAAGTGTGTACAAGGTTGTACAAGTGTGTACAAGCTTGTACAAGTGTGTACAAGGTTGTACAAGTGTGTACAAGGTTGTACAAGTGTGTACAAGGTTGTACAAGTGTGTACAAGGTTGTACAAGTGTGTACAAGGTTGTACAAGTGTGTACAAGGTTGTACAAGTGTGTACATGGTTGTACAAGTGTGTACAAGGTTGTACAAGTGTGTACAAGGTTGTACAAGTGTGTACAAGGGTGCACAAGTGTGTACAAGGGTGTACAATCGTGTACAAGCTTGTACAAGTTTTTACAAGGTTGTACAAGTGTGTACAAGGTTGTACAAGGTTGTACAATTGTGTACAAGGTTGTACAAGTGTGTACAAGGTTGTACAAGTGTGTACAAGGGTGTACAAGTTTGTACAAGTGTGTACAAGTTTGTACAAGTGTGTACAAGTTTGTACAAGGTTGTACAAATGTATACAAGGGTGTACAAAAGTGTACAAGGGTGCACAAGTTTGTACAAGGGTGTACAAGTGTGTACAAGCTTGTACAAGTGTGTACAAGGGTGTACAGGTTTGTACAAGGTTGTACAAGTGTTTACAAGGGTGTACAAGTATGTACAAGAATGTAAAAGTTTGTACAAGTGTGTACAAGTTTGTAAAAGGTTGTACAAGTGTGTACAAGGGTGTACAAGTGTGTACAAGGGTGCACAAGTGTGTACAAGGGTGTACAATCGTGTACAATCTTGTACAAGTGTGTACAAGGGTGTACAGGTTTGTACAAGGTTGTACAAGTGTGTACAAGGTTGTACAAGTGTGTACAAGGGTGTACAAGTTTGTACAAGTGTGTACAAGTTTGTACAATTGTGTACAAGTTTGTACAAGGTTGTACAAATGTATACAAGGGTGTACAAAAGTAAACAAGGGTGCACAAGTTTGTACAAGGGTGTACAAGTGTGTACAAGCTTGTACAAGTGTGTACAAGCTTGTACAAGTGTGTACAAGGGTGTACAGGTTTGTACAAGTTTGTACAAGTGTTTACAAGGGTGTACAAGTATGTACAAGAATGTACAAGTTTGTACAAGTGTGTACAAGTTTGTAAAAGGTTGTACAAGTGTGTACAAGGGTGTACAAGTGTGTACAAGGGTGCACAAGTGTGTACAAGGGTGTACAATCGTGTACAAGCTTGTACAAGTGTGTTCAAGGGTGTACAGGTTTGTACAAGGTTGTACAAGTGTGTACAAGGGTGTACAAATGTGTACAAGGATGTAAAAGTTTGTACAAGTGTGTACAAGTTTGTACAAGGTTGTACAAGTAAGTACAAGTTTGTACAAGAATGCACAAGTGTGTACAAGGTTGTACAAGTGTGTACAAGCTTGTACAAGTGTGTACAAGGTTGTACAAGTGTGTACAAGGTTGTACAAGTGTGTACAAGGTTGTACAAGTGTGTACAAGGTTGTACAAGTGTGTACAAGGTTGTACAAGTGTGTACAAGGTTGTACAAGTGTGTACATGGTTGTACAAGTGTGTACAAGGTTGTACAAGTGTGTACAAGGTTGTACAAGTGTGTACAAGGGTGCACAAGTGTGTACAAGGGTGTACAATCGTGTACAAGCTTGTACAAGTTTTTACAAGGTTGTACAAGTGTGTACAAGGTTGTACAATTGTGTACAAGGTTGTACAAGTGTGTACAAGGTTGTACAAGTGTGTACAAGGTTGTACAAGTGTGTACAAGGTTGTACAAGTGTGTACAAGGTTGTACAAGTGTGTACAAGGTTGTATAAGTGTGTACAAAGGTGTACAAGTGTGTACAAGGTTGTACAAGTGTGTACAAGGTTGTACAAGTGTGTACATGGTTGTACAAGGTTGTACAATTGTGTACAAGGTTGTACAAGTGTGTACAAGGTTGTACAATGTGTACAAGGGTGTACAAGTTTGTACAAGTGTGTACAAGTTTGTACAAGTGTGTACAAGTTTGTACAAGGTTGTACAAATGTATACAAGGGTGTACAAAAGTGTACAAGGGTGCACAAGTTTGTACAAGGGTGTACAAGTGTGTACAAGCTTGTACAAGTGTGTACAAGCTTGTACAAGTGTGTACAAGGGTGTACAGGTTTGTACAAGGTTGTACAAGTGTTTACAAGGGTGTACAAAAGAATGTACAAGTTTGTACAAGTGTGTACAAGTTTGTAAAAGGTTGTACAAGTGTGTACAAGGTTGTACAAGTGTGTACAAGGTTGTACCATAGTGTACAAGGTTGTACAAGTGTGTACAAAGGTGTACAAGTGTGTACAAGGTTGTACAAGTGTGTACAAAGTTGTACAAGTGTGTACATGGTTGTACAAGGTTTTACAATTGTGTACAAGGTTGTACAAGTGTGTACAAGGTTGTACAAGTGTGTACAAGGGTGTACAAGTTTGTACAAGTGTGTACAAGTTTGTACAAGTGTGTACAAGTTTGTACAAGGTTGTACAAATGTACACAAGGGTGTACAAAAGTGTACAAGGGTGCACAAGTTTGTACAAGGTTGTACAAGTGTGTACAAGTTTGTACAAGGTTGTACAAGTGTGTACAAGTTTGTACAAGGTTGTACAAACGTGTACAATTGTGTACAAGGTTGTACAAGTGTGTACAAACGTGTACAATTGTGTACAAGGTTGTACAAGTGTGTACAAGGTTGTACAAGTGTGTACAAGGTTGTACAAGTGTGTACAAGGTTGTACAAGTGTGTACAAGGTTGTACAAGTGTGTACAAGGTTGTACAAGTGTGTACAAGGATGTACAAGTATGTACAAGAATGTACAATTTTGTACAAGTGTGTACAAGTTTGTAAAAGGTTGTACAAGTGTGTACAAGGGTGTACAAGTGTGTACAAGGTTGTACAAGTGTGTACAAGCTTGTACAAGTGTGTACAAGGGTGTACAAGTGTGTACAAGCTTGTACAAGTGTGTACAAGGGTGTACAAGTGTGTACAAGGTTGTACAAGTTTTTACAAGGTTGTACAAGTGTGTACAAGGTTGTACAAGTGTGTACAAGGTTGTACAAGTGTGTACAAGGTTGTACAAGTGTGTAAAAGGTTGTATAAGTGTGTACAAGGTTGAAAAAGTGTGTACAAGGTTGTACAAGTGTGTACAAGGTTGTACAAGTGTGTACAAGGTTGTGCAAGGTTGTACAATTGTGTACAAGGTTGTACAAGTGTGTACAAGGTTGTACAAGTGTGTACAAGGTTGTACAAGTGTGTACAAGGTTGTACAAGTGAGTACAAGGGTGTACAAGTTTGTACAAGTGTGTACAAGTTTGTACAAGTGTGTACAAGTTTGTACAAGGTTGTACAAATGTATACAAGGGTGTACAAAAGTGTACAAGGGTGCACAAGTTTGTACAAGGGTGTACAAGTGTGTACAAGCTTGTACAAGTGTGTACAAGCTTGTACAAGTGTGTACAAGCTTGTACAAGTGTGTACAAGCTTGTACAAGTGTGTACAAGGGTGTACAGGTTTGTACAAGGTTGTACAAGTGTTTACAAGGGTGTACAAGTATGTACAAGAATGTACAAGTTTGTACAAGTGTGTACAAGTGTGTACAAGGTTGTACAAGTGTGTACAAGGTTGTACAAGTGTGTACAAGGTTGTACAAGTGTGTACAAGGTTGTACAAGTGTGTACAAGGTTGTACAAGTGTGTACAAGGTTGTACAAGTGTGTACAAAGGTGTACAAGTGTGTACAAGGTTGTACAAGTGTGTACAAGGTTGAACAAGTGTGTACAAGGTTGTACAAGGTTGTACAATTGTGTACAAGGTTGTACAAGTGTGTACAAGGTTGTACAAGTGTGTACAAGGGTGTACAAGTTTGTACAAGTGTGTACAAGTTTGTACAAGTGTGTACAAGTTTGTACAAGGTTGTACAAGTAAGTACAAGTTTGTACAAGGGTGCACAAGTGTGTACAAGGTTGTACAAGTGTGTACAAGCTTGTACAAGTGTGTACAAGGTTTTACAAGTGTGTACAAGGTTGTACAAGTGTGTACAAGGTTGTACAAGTGTGTACAAGGTTGTACAAGTGTGTACAAGGTTGTACAAGGGTGTACAAGTGTATACAAGCTTGTACAAGTGTGTACAAGCTTGTACAAGTGTGTACAAGGGTGTACAGGTTTGTACAAGGTTGTACAAGTGTTTACAAGGGTGTACAAGTATGTACAAGAATGTACAAGTTTGTACAAGTGTGTACAAGTGTGTACAAGGTTGTACAAGTGTGTACAAGGTTGTACAAGTGTGTACAAGGTTGTACAAGTGTGTACAAGGTTGTACAAGTGTGTACAAGGTTGTACAAGTGTGTACAAAGGTGTACAAGTGTGTACAAGGTTGTACAAGTGTGTACAAGGTTGAACAAGTGTGTACAAGGTTGTACAAGGTTGTACAATTGTGTACAAGGTTGTACAATTGTGTACAAGGTTGTACAAGTGTGTACAAGGTTGTACAAGTGTGTACAAGGGTGTACAAGTGTGTACAAGGTTGTACAAGTGTGTACAAGGTTGTACAAGTGTGTACATGGTTGTACAAGGTTGTACAATTGTGTACAAGGTTGTACAAGTGTGTACAAGGTTGTACAATGTGTACAAGGGTGTACAAGTTTGTACAAGTGTGTACAAGTTTGTACAAGTGTGTACAAGTTTGTACAAGGTTGTACAAATGTATACAAGGGTGTACAAAAGTGTACAAGGGTGCACAAGTTTGTACAAGGGTGTACAAGTGTGTACAAGCTTGTACAAGTGTGTACAAGCTTGTACAAGTGTGTACAAGGGTGTACAGGTTTGTACAAGGTTGTACAAGTGTTTACAAGGGTGTACAAAAGAATGTACAAGTTTGTACAAGTGTGTACAAGTTTGTAAAAGGTTGTACAAGTGTGTACAAGGTTGTACAAGTGTGTACAAGGTTGTACCATAGTGTACAAGGTTGTACAAGTGTGTACAAAGGTGTACAAGTGTGTACAAGGTTGTACAAGTGTGTACAAAGTTGTACAAGTGTGTACATGGTTGTACAAGGTTTTACAATTGTGTACAAGGTTGTACAAGTGTGTACAAGGTTGTACAAGTGTGTACAAGGGTGTACAAGTTTGTACAAGTGTGTACAAGTTTGTACAAGTGTGTACAAGTTTGTACAAGGTTGTACAAATGTACACAAGGGTGTACAAAAGTGTACAAGGGTGCACAAGTTTGTACAAGGTTGTACAAACGTGTACAATTGTGTACAAGGTTGTACAAGTGTGTACAAGGTTGTACAAGTGTGTACAAGGTTGTACAAGTGTGTACAAGGTTGTACAAGTGTGTACAAGGTTGTACAAGTGTGTACAAAGTTGTACAAGTGTGTACAAGGATGTACAAGTATGTACAAGAATGTACAATTTTGTACAAGTGTGTACAAGTTTGTAAAAGGTTGTACAAGTGTGTACAAGGGTGTACAAGTGTGTACAAGGTTGTACAAGTGTGTACAAGCTTGTACAAGTGTGTACAAGGGTGTACAAGTGTGTACAAGCTTGTACAAGTGTGTACAAGGGTGTACAAGTGTGTACAAGGTTGTACAAGTTTTTACAAGGTTGTACAAGTGTGTTCAAGGTTGTACAAGTGTGTACAAGGTTGTACAAGTGTGTACAAGGTTGTACAAGTGTGTAAAAGGTTGTATAAGTGTGTACAAGGTTGAAAAAGTGTGTACAAGGTTGTACAAGTGTGTACAAGGTTGTACAAGTGTGGACAAGGTTGTACAAGTGTGTACAAGGTTGTACAAGTGTGGACAAGGTTGTACAAGTGTGTACAAAGGTGTACAATTGTGTACAAGGTTGTACAAGTGTGTACAAGGTTGTACAAGTGTGTACAAGGTTGTACAAGTGTGTACAAGGTTGTACAAGGTTGTACAATTGTGTACAAGGTTGTACAAGTGTGTACAAGGTTGTACAAGTGTGTACAAGGTTGTACAAGTGTGTACAAGGTTGTACAAGTGAGTACAAGGGTGTACAAGTTTGTACAAGTGTGTACAAGTTTGTACAAGTGTGTACAAGTTTGTACAAGGTTGTACAAATGTATACAAGGGTGTACAAAAGTGTACAAGGGTGCACAAGTTTGTACAAGGGTGTACAAGTGTGTACAAGCTTGTACAAGTGTGTACAAGCTTGTACAAGTGTGTACAAGGGTGTACAGGTTTGTACAAGGTTGTACAAGTGTTTACAAGGGTGTACAAGTATGTACAAGAATGTACAAGTTTGTACAAGTGTGTACAAGTGTGTACAAGGTTGTACAAGTGTGTACAAGGTTGTACAAGTGTGTACAAGGTTGTACAAGTGTGTACAAGGTTGTACAAGTGTGTACAAGGTTGTACAAGTGTGTACAAAGGTGTACAAGTGTGTACAAGGTTGTACAAGTGTGTACAAGGTTGAACAAGTGTGTACAAGGTTGTACAAGGTTGTACAATTGTGTACAAGGTTGTACAAGTGTGTACAAGGTTGTACAAGTGTGTACAAGGGTGTACAAGTTTGTACAAGTGTGTACAAGTTTGTACAAGTGTGTACAAGTTTGTACAAGGTTGTACAAATGTATACAAGGGTTTTCAAAAGTGTACAAGGGTGCACAAGTTTGTACAAGGGTGTACAAGTGTGTACAAGCTTGTACAAGTGTGTACAAGGGTGTACAGGTTTGTACAAGGTTGTAAAAGTGTTTACAAGGGTGTACAAGTATGTACAAGAATGTAAAAGTTTGTACAAGTGTGTACAAGTTTGTAAAAGGTTGTACAAGTGTGTACAAGGGTGTACAAGTGTGTACAAGGGTGCACAAGTGTGTACAAGGGTGTACAATCGTGTACAATCTTGTACAAGTGTGTACAAGGGTGTACAGGTTTGTACAAGGTTGTACAAGTGTGTACAAGGTTGTACAAGTGTGTACAAGGGTGTACAAGTTTGTACAAGTGTGTACAAGTTTGTACAATTGTGTACAAGTTTGTACAAGGTTGTACAAATGTATACAAGGGTGTACAAAAGTAAACAAGGGTGCACAAGTTTGTACAAGGGTGTACAAGTGTGTACAAGCTTGTACAAGTGTGTACAAGCTTGTACAAGTGTGTACAAGGGTGTACAGGTTTGTACAAGTTTGTACAAGTGTTTACAAGGGTGTACAAGTATGTACAAGAATGTACAAGTTTGTACAAGTGTGTACAAGTTTGTAAAAGGTTGTACAAGTGTGTACAAGGGTGTACAAGTGTGTACAAGGGTGCACAAGTGTGTACAAGGGTGTACAATCGTGTACAAGCTTGTACAAGTGTGTTCAAGGGTGTACAGGTTTGTACAAGGTTGTACAAGTGTGTACAAGGGTGTACAAATGTGTACAAGGATGTAAAAGTTTGTACAAGTGTGTACAAGTTTGTACAAGGTTGTACAAGTAAGTACAAGTTTGTACAAGGGTGCACAAGTGTGTACAAGGTTGTACAAGTGTGTACAAGCTTGTACAAGTGTGTACATGGTTGTACAAGGTTGTACAATTGTGTACAAGGTTGTACAAGTGTGTACAAGGTTGTACAATGTGTACAAGGGTGTACAAGTTTGTACAAGTGTGTACAAGTTTGTACAAGTGTGTACAAGTTTGTACAAGGTTGTACAAATGTATACAAGGGTGTACAAAAGTGTACAAGGGTGCACAAGTTTGTACAAGGGTGTACAAGTGTGTACAAGCTTGTACAAGTGTGTACAAGCTTGTACAAGTGTGTACAAGGGTGTACAGGTTTGTACAAGGTTGTACAAGTGTTTACAAGGGTGTACAAAAGAATGTACAAGTTTGTACAAGTGTGTACAAGTGTGTACAAGGTTGTACAAGTGTGTACAAGGTTGAACAAGTGTGTACAAGGTTGTACAAGGTTGTACAATTGTGTACAAGGTTGTACAAGTGTGTACAAGGTTGTACAAGTGTGTACAAGGGTGTACAAGTTTGTACAAGTGTGTACAAGTTTGTACAAGTGTGTACAAGTTTGTACAAGGTTGTACAAATGTATACAAGGGTTTTCAAAGTGTACAAGGGTGCACAAGTTTGTACAAGGGTGTACAAGTGTGTACAAGCTTGTACAAGTGTGTACAAGGGTGTACAGGTTTTTACAAGGTTGTACAAGTGTGGACAAGGTTGTACAAGTGTGTACAAGGTTGTACAAGTGTGGACAAGGTTGTACAAGTGTGTACAAAGGTGTACAATTGTGTACAAGGTTGTACAAGTGTGTACAAGGTTGTACAAGTGTGTACAAGGTTGTACAAGTGTGTACAAGGTTGTACAAGGTTGTACAATTGTGTACAAGGTTGTACAAGTGTGTACAAGGTTGTACAAGTGTGTACAAGGTTGTACAAGTGTGTACAAGGTTGTACAAGTGAGTACAAGGGTGTACAAGTTTGTACAAGTGTGTACAAGTTTGTACAAGTGTGTACAAGTTTGTACAAGGTTGTACAAATGTATACAAGGGTGTACAAAAGTGTACAAGGGTGCACAAGTTTGTACAAGGGTGTACAAGTGTGTACAAGCTTGTACAAGTGTGTACAAGCTTGTACAAGTGTGTACAAGGGTGTACAGGTTTGTACAAGGTTGTACAAGTGTTTACAAGGGTGTACAAGTATGTACAAGAATGTACAAGTTTGTACAAGTGTGTACAAGTGTGTACAAGGTTGTACAAGTGTGTACAAGGTTGTACAAGTGTGTACAAGGTTGTACAAGTGTGTACAAGGTTGTACAAGTGTGTACAAGGTTGTACAAGTGTGTACAAGTGTGTACAAGCTTGTAAAAGGTTGTACAAGTGTGTACAAGGGTGTACAAGTGTGTACAAGGGTGCACAAGTGTGTACAAGGGTGTACAATCGTGTACAATCTTGTACAAGTGTGTACAAGGGTGTACAGGTTTGTACAAGGTTGTACAAGTGTGTACAAGGTTGTACAAGTGTGTACAAGGGTGTACAAGTTTGTACAAGTGTGTACAAGTTTGTACAATTGTGTACAAGTTTGTACAAGGTTGTACAAATGTATACAAGGGTGTACAAAAGTAAACAAGGGTGCACAAGTTTGTACAAGGGTGTACAAGTGTGTACAAGCTTGTACAAGTGTGTACAAGGGTGTACAGGTTTGTACAAGTTTGTACAAGTGTTTACAAGGGTGTACAAGTATGTACAAGAATGTACAAGTTTGTACAAGTGTGTACAAGTTTGTAAAAGGTTGTACAAGTGTGTACAAGGGTGTACAAGTGTGTACAAGGGTGCACAAGTGTGTACAAGGGTGTACAATCGTGTACAAGCTTGTACAAGTGTGTTCAAGGGTGTACAGGTTTGTACAAGGTTGTACAAGTGTGTACAAGGGTGTACAAATGTGTACAAGGATGTAAAAGTTTGTACAAGTGTGTACAAGTTTGTACAAGGTTGTACAAGTAAGTACAAGTTTGTACAAGGGTGCACAAGTGTGTACAAGGTTGTACAAGTGTGTACAAGCTTGTACAAGTGTGTACAAGGTTGTACAAGTGTGTACAAGGTTGTACAAGTGTGTACAAGGTTGTACAAGTGTGTACAAGGTTGTACAAGTGTGTACAAGGTTGTACAAGGGTGTACAAGTGTATACAAGCTTGTACAAGTGTGTACAAGCTTGTACAAGTGTGTACAAGGGTGTACAGGTTTGTACAAGGTTGTACAAGTGTTTACAAGGGTGTACAAGTATGTACAAGAATGTACAAGTTTGTACAAGTGTGTACAAGTGTGTACAAGGTTGTACAAGTGTGTACAAGGTTGTACAAGTGTGTACAAGGTTGTACAAGTGTGTACAAGGTTGTACAAGTGTGTACAAGGTTGTACAAGTGTGTACAAAGGTGTACAAGTGTGTACAAGGTTGTACAAGTGTGTACAAGGTTGAACAAGTGTGTACAAGGTTGTACAAGGTTGTACAATTGTGTACAAGGTTGTACAAGTGTGTACAAGGTTGTACAAGTGTGTACAAGGGTGTACAAGTGTGTACAAGGTTGTACAAGTGTGTACAAGGTTGTACAAGTGTGTACATGGTTGTACAAGGTTGTACAAATGTATACAAGGGTGTACAAAAGTGTACAAGGGTGCACAAGTTTGTACAAGGGTGTACAAGTGTGTACAAGCTTGTACAAGTGTGTACAAGCTTGTACAAGTGTGTACAAGGGTGTACAGGTTTGTACAAGGTTGTACAAGTGTTTACAAGGGTGTACAAGTATGTACAAGAATGTACAAGTTTGTACAAGTGTGTACAAGTGTGTACAAGGTTGTACAAGTGTGTACAAGGTTGTACAAGTGTGTACAAGGTTGTACAAGTGTGTACAAGGTTGTACAAGTGTGTACAAGGTTGTACAAGTGTGTACAAAGGTGTACAAGTGTGTACAAGGTTGTACAAGTGTGTACAAGGTTGAACAAGTGTGTACAAGGTTGTACAAGGTTGTACAATTGTGTACAAGGTTGTACAAGTGTGTACAAGGTTGTACAAGTGTGTACAAGGGTGTACAAGTTTGTACAAGTGTGTACAAGTTTGTACAAGTGTGTACAAGTTTGTACAAGGTTGTACAAATGTATACAAGGGTTTTCAAAAGTGTACAAGGGTGCACAAGTTTGTACAAGGGTGTACAAGTGTGTACAAGCTTGTACAAGTGTGTACAAGGGTGTACAGGTTTGTACAAGGTTGTAAAAGTGTTTACAAGGGTGTACAAGTATGTACAAGAATGTAAAAGTTTGTACAAGTGTGTACAAGTTTGTAAAAGGTTGTACAAGTGTGTACAAGGGTGTACAAGTGTGTACAAGGGTGCACAAGTGTGTACAAGGGTGTACAATCGTGTACAATCTTGTACAAGTGTGTACAAGGGTGTACAGGTTTGTACAAGGTTGTACAAGTGTGTACAAGGTTGTACAAGTGTGTACAAGGGTGTACAAGTTTGTACAAGTGTGTACAAGTTTGTACAATTGTGTACAAGTTTGTACAAGGTTGTACAAATGTATACAAGGGTGTACAAAAGTAAACAAGGGTGCACAAGTTTGTACAAGGGTGTACAAGTGTGTACAAGCTTGTACAAGTGTGTACAAGGTTGTACAAGTGTGTACAAGGTTGTACAAGTGTGTACAAGGTTGTACAAGTGTGTACAAGGTTGTACAAGTGTGTACAAGGTTGTACAAGTGTGTACAAAGGTGTACAAGTGTGTACAAGGTTGTACAAGTGTGTACAAGGTTGAACAAGTGTGTACAAGGTTGTACAAGGTTGTACAATTGTGTACAAGGTTGTACAAGTGTGTACAAGGTTGTACAAGTGTGTACAAGGGTGTACAAGTGTGTACAAGGTTGTACAAGTGTGTACAAGGTTGTACAAGTGTGTACATGGTTGTACAAGGTTGTACAATTGTGTACAAGGTTGTACAAGTGTGTACAAGGTTGTACAATGTGTACAAGGGTGTACAAGTTTGTACAAGTGTGTACAAGTTTGTACAAGTGTGTACAAGTTTGTACAAGGTTGTACAAATGTATACAAGGGTGTACAAAAGTGTACAAGGGTGCACAAGTTTGTACAAGGGTGTACAAGTGTGTACAAGCTTGTACAAGTGTGTACAAGCTTGTACAAGTGTGTACAAGGGTGTACAGGTTTGTACAAGGTTGTACAAGTGTTTACAAGGGTGTACAAAAGAATGTACAAGTTTGTACAAGTGTGTACAAGTTTGTAAAAGGTTGTACAAGTGTGTACAAGGTTGTACAAGTGTGTACAAGGTTGTACCATAGTGTACAAGGTTGTACAAGTGTGTACAAAGGTGTACAAGTGTGTACAAGGTTGTACAAGTGTGTACAAAGTTGTACAAGTGTGTACATGGTTGTACAAGGTTTTACAATTGTGTACAAGGTTGTACAAGTGTGTACAAGGTTGTACAAGTGTGTACAAGGGTGTACAAGTTTGTACAAGTGTGTACAAGTTTGTACAAGTGTGTACAAGTTTGTACAAGGTTGTACAAATGTACACAAGGGTGTACAAAAGTGTACAAGGGTGCACAAGTTTGTACAAGGTTGTACAAGTGTGTACAAGTTTGTACAAGGTTGTACAAGTGTGTACAAGTTTGTACAAGGTTGTACAAACGTGTACAATTGTGTACAAGGTTGTACAAGTGTGTACAAGGTTGTACAAGTGTGTACAAGGTTGTACAAGTGTGTACAAGGTTGTACAAGTGTGTACAAGGTTGTACAAGTGTGTAAAGGTTGTACAAGTGTGTACAAGGTTGTACAAGTGTGTACAAAGTTGTACAAGTGTGTACAAGGATGTACAAGTATGTACAAGAATGTACAATTTTGTACAAGTGTGTACAAGTTTGTAAAAGGTTGTACAAGTGTGTACAAGGGTGTACAAGTGTGTACAAGGTTGTACAAGTGTGTACAAGCTTGTACAAGTGTGTACAAGGGTGTACAAGTGTGTACAAGCTTGTACAAGTGTGTACAAGGGTGTACAAGTGTGTACAAGGTTGTACAAGTTTTTACAAGGTTGTACAAGTGTGTTCAAGGTTGTACAAGTGTGTACAAGGTTGTACAAGTGTGTACAAGGTTGTACAAGTGTGTAAAAGGTTGTATAAGTGTGTACAAGGTTGAAAAAGTGTGTACAAGGTTGTACAAGTGTGTACAAGGTTGTACAAGTGTGGACAAGGTTGTACAAGTGTGTACAAGGTTGTACAAGTGTGTACAAGGTTGTACAAGTGTGTACAAAGGTGTACAATTGTGTACAAGGTTGTACAAGTGTGTACAAGGTTGTACAAGGTTGTACAATTGTGTACAAGGTTGTACAAGTGTGTACAAGGTTGTACAAGTGTGTACAAGGTTGTACAAGTGTGTACAAGGTTGTACAAGTGAGTACAAGGGTGTACAAGTTTGTACAAGTGTGTACAAGTTTGTACAAGTGTGTACAAGTATGTACAAGGTTGTACAAATGTATACAAGGGTGTACAAAAGTGTACAAGGGTGCACAAGTTTGTACAAGGGTGTACAAGTGTGTACAAGCTTGTACAAGTGTGTACAAGCTTGTACAAGTGTGTACAAGGGTGTACAGGTTTGTACAAGGTTGTACAAGTGTTTACAAGGGTGTACAAGTATGTACAAGAATGTACAAGTTTGTACAAGTGTGTACAAGTGTGTACAAGGTTGTACAAGTGTGTACAAGGTTGTACAAGTGTGTACAAGGTTGTACAAGTGTGTACAAGGTTGTACAAGTGTGTACAAGGTTGTACAAGTGTGTACAAAGGTGTACAAGTGTGTACAAGGTTGTACAAGTGTGTACAAGGTTGAACAAGTGTGTACAAGGTTGTACAAGGTTGTACAATTGTGTACAAGGTTGTACAAGTGTGTACAAGGTTGTACAAGTGTGTACAAGGGTGTACAAGTTTGTACAAGTGTGTACAAGTTTGTACAAGTGTGTACAAGTTTGTACAAGGTTGTACAAATGTATACAAGGGTTTTCAAAAGTGTACAAGGGTGCACAAGTTTGTACAAGGGTGTACAAGTGTGTACAAGCTTGTACAAGTGTGTACAAGGGTGTACAGGTTTGTACAAGGTTGTAAAAGTGTTTACAAGGGTGTACAAGTATGTACAAGAATGTAAAAGTTTGTACAAGTGTGTACAAGTTTGTAAAAGGTTGTACAAGTGTGTACAAGGGTGTACAAGTGTGTACAAGGGTGCACAAGTGTGTACAAGGGTGTACAATCGTGTACAATCTTGTACAAGTGTGTACAAGGGTGTACAGGTTTGTACAAGGTTGTACAAGTGTGTACAAGGTTGTACAAGTGTGTACAAGGGTGTACAAGTTTGTACAAGTGTGTACAAGTTTGTACAATTGTGTACAAGTTTGTACAAGGTTGTACAAATGTATACAAGGGTGTACAAAAGTAAACAAGGGTGCACAAGTTTGTACAAGGGTGTACAAGTGTGTACAAGCTTGTACAAGTGTGTACAAGCTTGTACAAGTGTGTACAAGGGTGTACAGGTTTGTACAAGTTTGTACAAGTGTTTACAAGGGTGTACAAGTATGTACAAGAATGTACAAGTTTGTACAAGTGTGTACAAGTTTGTAAAAGGTTGTACAAGTGTGTACAAGGGTGTACAAGTGTGTACAAGGGTGCACAAGTGTGTACAAGGGTGTACAATCGTGTACAAGCTTGTACAAGTGTGTTCAAGGGTGTACAGGTTTGTACAAGGTTGTACAAGTGTGTACAAGGGTGTACAAATGTGTACAAGGATGTAAAAGTTTGTACAAGTGTGTACAAGTTTGTACAAGGTTGTACAAGTAAGTACAAGTTTGTACAAGGGTGCACAAGTGTGTACAAGGTTGTACAAGTGTGTACAAGCTTGTACAAGTGTGTACATGGTTGTACAAGGTTGTACAATTGTGTACAAGGTTGTACAAGTGTGTACAAGGTTGTACAATGTGTACAAGGGTGTACAAGTTTGTACAAGTGTGTACAAGTTTGTACAAGTGTGTACAAGTTTGTACAAGGTTGTACAAATGTATACAAGGGTGTACAAAAGTGTACAAGGGTGCACAAGTTTGTACAAGGGTGTACAAGTGTGTACAAGCTTGTACAAGTGTGTACAAGCTTGTACAAGTGTGTACAAGGGTGTACAGGTTTGTACAAGGTTGTACAAGTGTTTACAAGGGTGTACAAAAGAATGTACAAGTTTGTACAAGTGTGTACAAGTGTGTACAAGGTTGTACAAGTGTGTACAAGGTTGAACAAGTGTGTACAAGGTTGTACAAGGTTGTACAATTGTGTACAAGGTTGTACAAGTGTGTACAAGGTTGTACAAGTGTGTACAAGGGTGTACAAGTTTGTACAAGTGTGTACAAGTTTGTACAAGTGTGTACAAGTTTGTACAAGGTTGTACAAATGTATACAAGGGTTTTCAAAGTGTACAAGGGTGCACAAGTTTGTACAAGGGTGTACAAGTGTGTACAAGCTTGTACAAGTGTGTACAAGGGTGTACAGGTTTGTACAAGGTTGTACAAGTGTTTACAAGGGTGTACAAGTATGTACAAGAATGTAAAAGTTTGTACAAGTGTGTACAAGTTTGTAAAAGGTTGTACAAGTGTGTACAAGGGTGTACAAGTGTGTACAAGGGTGCACAAGTGTGTACAAGGGTGTACAATCGTGTACAATCTTGTACAAGTGTGTACAAGGGTGTACAGGTTTGTACAAGGTTGTACAAGTGTGTACAAGGTTGTACAAGTGTGTACAAGGGTGTACAAGTTTGTACAAGTGTGTACAAGTTTGTACAATTGTGTACAAGTTTGTACAAGGTTGTACAAATGTATACAAGGGTGTACAAAAGTAAACAAGGGTGCACAAGTTTGTACAAGGGTGTACAAGTGTGTACAAGCTTGTACAAGTGTGTACAAGGGTGTACAGGTTTGTACAAGTTTGTACAAGTGTTTACAAGGGTGTACAAGTATGTACAAGAATGTACAAGTTTGTACAAGTGTGTACAAGTTTGTAAAAGGTTGTACAAGTGTGTACAAGGGTGTACAAGTGTGTACAAGGGTGCACAAGTGTGTACAAGGGTGTACAATCGTGTACAAGCTTGTACAAGTGTGTTCAAGGGTGTACAGGTTTGTACAAGGTTGTACAAGTGTGTACAAGGGTGTACAAATGTGTACAAGGATGTAAAAGTTTGTACAAGTGTGTACAAGTTTGTACAAGGTTGTACAAGTAAGTACAAGTTTGTACAAGGGTGCACAAGTGTGTACAAGGTTGTACAAGTGTGTACAAGCTTGTACAAGTGTGTACAAGGTTGTACAAGTGTGTACAAGGTTGTACAAGTGTGTACAAGGTTGTACAAGTGTGTACAAGGTTGTACAAGTGTGTACAAGGTTGTACAAGGGTGTACAAGTGTATACAAGCTTGTACAAGTGTGTACAAGCTTGTACAAGTGTGTACAAGGGTGTACAGGTTTGTACAAGGTTGTACAAGTGTTTACAAGGGTGTACAAGTATGTACAAGAATGTACAAGTTTGTACAAGTGTGTACAAGTGTGTACAAGGTTGTACAAGTGTGTACAAGGTTGTACAAGTGTGTACAAGGTTGTACAAGTGTGTACAAGGTTGTACAAGTGTGTACAAGGTTGTACAAGTGTGTACAAAGGTGTACAAGTGTGTACAAGGTTGTACAAGTGTGTACAAGGTTGAACAAGTGTGTACAAGGTTGTACAAGGTTGTACAATTGTGTACAAGGTTGTACAAGTGTGTACAAGGTTGTACAAGTGTGTACAAGGGTGTACAAGTGTGTACAAGGTTGTACAAGTGTGTACAAGGTTGTACAAGTGTGTACATGGTTGTACAAGGTTGTACAAATGTATACAAGGGTGTACAAAAGTGTACAAGGGTGCACAAGTTTGTACAAGGGTGTACAAGTGTGTACAAGCTTGTACAAGTGTGTACAAGCTTGTACAAGTGTGTACAAGGGTGTACAGGTTTGTACAAGGTTGTACAAGTGTTTACAAGGGTGTACAAGTATGTACAAGAATGTACAAGTTTGTACAAGTGTGTACAAGTGTGTACAAGGTTGTACAAGTGTGTACAAGGTTGTACAAGTGTGTACAAGGTTGTACAAGTGTGTACAAGGTTGTACAAGTGTGTACAAGGTTGTACAAGTGTGTACAAAGGTGTACAAGTGTGTACAAGGTTGTACAAGTGTGTACAAGGTTGAACAAGTGTGTACAAGGTTGTACAAGGTTGTACAATTGTGTACAAGGTTGTACAAGTGTGTACAAGGTTGTACAAGTGTGTACAAGGGTGTACAAGTTTGTACAAGTGTGTACAAGTTTGTACAAGTGTGTACAAGTTTGTACAAGGTTGTACAAATGTATACAAGGGTTTTCAAAAGTGTACAAGGGTGCACAAGTTTGTACAAGGGTGTACAAGTGTGTACAAGCTTGTACAAGTGTGTACAAGGGTGTACAGGTTTGTACAAGGTTGTAAAAGTGTTTACAAGGGTGTACAAGTATGTACAAGAATGTAAAAGTTTGTACAAGTGTGTACAAGTTTGTAAAAGGTTGTACAAGTGTGTACAAGGGTGTACAAGTGTGTACAAGGGTGCACAAGTGTGTACAAGGGTGTACAATCGTGTACAATCTTGTACAAGTGTGTACAAGGGTGTACAGGTTTGTACAAGGTTGTACAAGTGTGTACAAGGTTGTACAAGTGTGTACAAGGGTGTACAAGTTTGTACAAGTGTGTACAAGTTTGTACAATTGTGTACAAGTTTGTACAAGGTTGTACAAATGTATACAAGGGTGTACAAAAGTAAACAAGGGTGCACAAGTTTGTACAAGGGTGTACAAGTGTGTACAAGCTTGTACAAGTGTGTACAAGCTTGTACAAGTGTGTACAAGGGTGTACAGGTTTGTACAAGTTTGTACAAGTGTTTACAAGGGTGTACAAGTATGTACAAGAATGTACAAGTTTGTACAAGTGTGTACAAGTTTGTAAAAGGTTGTACAAGTGTGTACAAGGGTGTACAAGTGTGTACAAGGGTGTACAAGTGTGTACAAGGGTGCACAAGTGTGTACAAGGGTGTACAATCGTGTACAAGCTTGTACAAGTGTGTTCAAGGGTGTACAGGTTTGTACAAGGTTGTACAAGTGTGTACAAGGGTGTACAAATGTGTACAAGGATGTAAAAGTTTGTACAAGTGTGTACAAGTTTGTACAAGGTTGTACAAGTAAGTACAAGTTTGTACAAGGGTGCACAAGTGTGTACAAGGTTGTACAAGTGTGTACAAGCTTGTACAAGTGTGTACATGGTTGTACAAGGTTGTACAATTGTGTACAAGGTTGTACAAGTGTGTACAAGGTTGTACAATGTGTACAAGGGTGTACAAGTTTGTACAAGTGTGTACAAGTTTGTACAAGTGTGTACAAGTTTGTACAAGGTTGTACAAATGTATACAAGGGTGTACAAAAGTGTACAAGGGTGCACAAGTTTGTACAAGGGTGTACAAGTGTGTACAAGCTTGTACAAGTGTGTACAAGCTTGTACAAGTGTGTACAAGGGTGTACAGGTTTGTACAAGGTTGTACAAGTGTTTACAAGGGTGTACAAAAGAATGTACAAGTTTGTACAAGTGTGTACAAGTGTGTACAAGGTTGTACAAGTGTGTACAAGGTTGAACAAGTGTGTACAAGGTTGTACAAGGTTGTACAATTGTGTACAAGGTTGTACAAGTGTGTACAAGGTTGTACAAGTGTGTACAAGGGTGTACAAGTTTGTACAAGTGTGTACAAGTTTGTACAAGTGTGTACAAGTTTGTACAAGGTTGTACAAATGTATACAAGGGTTTTCAAAGTGTACAAGGGTGCACAAGTTTGTACAAGGGTGTACAAGTGTGTACAAGCTTGTACAAGTGTGTACAAGGGTGTACAGGTTTGTACAAGGTTGTACAAGTGTTTACAAGGGTGTACAAGTATGTACAAGAATGTAAAAGTTTGTACAAGTGTGTACAAGTTTGTAAAAGGTTGTACAAGTGTGTACAAGGGTGTACAAGTGTGTACAAGGGTGCACAAGTGTGTACAAGGGTGTACAATCGTGTACAATCTTGTACAAGTGTGTACAAGGGTGTACAGGTTTGTACAAGGTTGTACAAGTGTGTACAAGGTTGTACAAGTGTGTACAAGGGTGTACAAGTTTGTACAAGTGTGTACAAGTTTGTACAATTGTGTACAAGTTTGTACAAGGTTGTACAAATGTATACAAGGGTGTACAAAAGTAAACAAGGGTGCACAAGTTTGTACAAGGGTGTACAAGTGTGTACAAGCTTGTACAAGTGTGTACAAGGGTGTACAGGTTTGTACAAGTTTGTACAAGTGTTTACAAGGGTGTACAAGTATGTACAAGAATGTACAAGTTTGTACAAGTGTGTACAAGTTTGTAAAAGGTTGTACAAGTGTGTACAAGGGTGTACAAGTGTGTACAAGGGTGCACAAGTGTGTACAAGGGTGTACAATCGTGTACAAGCTTGTACAAGTGTGTTCAAGGGTGTACAGGTTTGTACAAGGTTGTACAAGTGTGTACAAGGGTGTACAAATGTGTACAAGGATGTAAAAGTTTGTACAAGTGTGTACAAGTTTGTACAAGGTTGTACAAGTAAGTACAAGTTTGTACAAGGGTGCACAAGTGTGTACAAGGTTGTACAAGTGTGTACAAGCTTGTACAAGTGTGTACAAGGTTGTACAAGTGTGTACAAGGTTGTACAAGTGTGTACAAGGTTGTACAAGTGTGTACAAGGTTGTACAAGTGTGTACAAGGTTGTACAAGGGTGTACAAGTGTATACAAGCTTGTACAAGTGTGTACAAGCTTGTACAAGTGTGTACAAGGGTGTACAGGTTTGTACAAGGTTGTACAAGTGTTTACAAGGGTGTACAAGTATGTACAAGAATGTACAAGTTTGTACAAGTGTGTACAAGTGTGTACAAGGTTGTACAAGTGTGTACAAGGTTGTACAAGTGTGTACAAGGTTGTACAAGTGTGTACAAGGTTGTACAAGTGTGTACAAGGTTGTACAAGTGTGTACAAAGGTGTACAAGTGTGTACAAGGTTGTACAAGTGTGTACAAGGTTGAACAAGTGTGTACAAGGTTGTACAAGGTTGTACAATTGTGTACAAGGTTGTACAAGTGTGTACAAGGTTGTACAAGTGTGTACAAGGGTGTACAAGTGTGTACAAGGTTGTACAAGTGTGTACAAGGTTGTACAAGTGTGTACATGGTTGTACAAGGTTGTACAATTGTGTACAAGGTTGTACAAGTGTGTACAAGGTTGTACAATGTGTACAAGGGTGTACAAGTTTGTACAAGTGTGTACAAGTTTGTACAAGTGTGTACAAGTTTGTACAAGGTTGTACAAATATATACAAGGGTGTACAAAAGTGTACAAGGGTGCACAAGTTTGTACAAGGGTGTACAAGTGTGTACAAGCTTGTACAAGTGTGTACAAGCTTGTACAAGTGTGTACAAGGGTGTACAGGTTTGTACAAGGTTGTACAAGTGTTTACAAGGGTGTACAAAAGAATGTACAAGTTTGTACAAGTGTGTACAAGTTTGTAAAAGGTTGTACAAGTGTGTACAAGGTTGTACAAGTGTGTACAAGGTTGTACCATAGTGTACAAGGTTGTACAAGTGTGTACAAAGGTGTACAAGTGTGTACAAGGTTGTACAAGTGTGTACAAAGTTGTACAAGTGTGTACATGGTTGTACAAGGTTTTACAATTGTGTACAAGGTTGTACAAGTGTGTACAAGGTTGTACAAGTGTGTACAAGGGTGTACAAGTTTGTACAAGTGTGTACAAGTTTGTACAAGTGTGTACAAGTTTGTACAAGGTTGTACAAATGTACACAAGGGTGTACAAAAGTGTACAAGGGTGCACAAGTTTGTACAAGGTTGTACAAGTGTGTACAAGTTTGTACAAGGTTGTACAAGTGTGTACAAGTTTGTACAAGGTTGTACAAACGTGTACAATTGTGTACAAGGTTGTACAAGTGTGTACAAGGTTGTACAAGTGTGTACAAGGTTGTACAAGTGTGTACAAGGTTGTACAAGTGTGTACAAGGTTGTACAAGTGTGTACAAAGTTGTACAAGTGTGTACAAGGATGTACAAGTATGTACAAGAATGTACAATTTTGTACAAGTGTGTACAAGTTTGTAAAAGGTTGTACAAGTGTGTACAAGGGTGTACAAGTGTGTACAAGGTTTTACAAGTGTGTACAAGCTTGTACAAGTGTGTACAAGGGTGTACAAGTGTGTACAAGCTTGTACAAGTGTGTACAAGGGTGTACAAGTGTGTACAAGGTTGTACAAGTTTTTACAAGGTTGTACAAGTGTGTTCAAGGTTGTACAAGTGTGTACAAGGTTGTACAAGTGTGTACAAGGTTGTACAAGTGTGTAAAAGGTTGTATAAGTGTGTACAAGGTTGAAAAGTGTGTACAAGGTTGTACAAGTGTGTACAAGGTTGTACAAGTGTGGACAAGGTTGTACAAGTGTGTACAAGGTTGTACAAGTGTGGACAAGGTTGTACAAGTGTGTACAAAGGTGTACAATTGTGTACAAGGTTGTACAAGTGTGTACAAGGTTGTACAAGTGTGTACAAGGTTGTACAAGTGTGTACAAGGTTGTACAAGGTTGTACAATTGTGTACAAGGTTGTACAAGTGTGTACAAGGTTGTACAAGTGTGTACAAGGTTGTACAAGTGTGTACAAGGTTGT